>NC_090287.1:33527139-33834639 GCF_037392515.1 Haliotis asinina | reverse complement strand
AGCTATATGGAAGCTGTCTGTAGATAAACGAGTGTGCACCAAAGAATCCTGTAATTTCGGTGTACGCAACTGGGATACGATGGCGTGTGCCAACCATGTCAGGGAGTCTGACCGCCGGATCCCGTTAGTCGCCTCTTACGACAAGGCATGGGTTACTGAAGATCAGTTCTATCCCGCATCTTCACGGGTACCGCAGGAAGTGATGACGGTTTATCGATTTCGAAAACCCCACGAGAAAGAGCCAGGTTTTGAACAAATCAAGAAATATGTCATTACCGTTTGTTTTCGATACATAGAATCAAACATACCATTAAAAACGAAGGAATGTAATAACAGTCCAATCTTTAATGAGACACCTTGGACATTCTTAATAGAACTGGAAAATTAGTTTTACCACACTTCAAAAAAATTTCTGAAGACAAGCAAATTTGATATAATGCTGACAGATTAGATATCCACATTCATGTTACCTTTCATGAGTTACTTTTCTTTACCTACCTTCACAAATCAAGATCTACGATGCGTTTTCAAACTGTTTAGTATGGACACAGAGCCTCTGTATTGTTGATAAAATAAATTCCCTTAAAGAACCCTTCACGCTTATTCTGAATTTACGGGAATCAAGGAGAATCGACCAGAAAAAAAATTGTTTCTCAAAATCGAACCGCATTCTGGGGGGGATGTAAAAATAAGTAATCTTTTCAAACTTTGTAAGAATGCGATTCCCAGATGCTATGCAACGTTTCAGTGATTGGTGGCCACGTTTTGATGCAATCCGCGGTGTTCTGATGACGTTAGGGCCATTTGAAGAGCGCTTTGGACGTTCTGACTGTGTTCGGGCTGTATTTGAGGTACATTCGAACTGTGGCCACGTTTTGATACAATTCGGCGGTGTTCTGATGACGTTAGGTCCATTTGAAGAGCTCTTTGGACGTTCTGACTGTACTCGGGCTGTATTTCAGGTACATACGAACTGTGGCCACGTTTTGATGCAATTCGGCGGTGTTCTGATGACATTAGAGTCATTTGAAGAACTCTTTGGACGTTCTGACTGTACTCGGGCTGTATTTGAGGTACATTCGAACTGTGGCCACGTTTTGATACAATTCGGCGGTGTTCTGATGACGTTAGGGCCATTTGAACAGCTCTTTGGACGTTCTTACTGTATTCGGGCTGTATTTGAGGTACATTCGAACTGTATTCCAACTTCAGTCGAAATATTCCAGTATATTTTAAAAACATTCCACCCGAAGTCCAGCAGCAGTCGAGAGACATTCCGACTTATTCGAGACATCCAGACATGATTTTAAATGGCTTGTCTTTTCTGTACTCCCTCGAATATGTTCATAATACATAGAATACAGTTAGAATGCAGTAAAAATATTTAGAATGCAGTTAGAATGCAGTAAGAATACTTAGAATGCAGTTCAAGTGTACGTCAAATGTCCTTCGATTTTTTTCCACCTCGAATGTACCTCAAAAGTTTTGGACATTTTTGGAATGAATTCGAAATGCAGTAACGAGTTTTAGAATTCAATTCGAATTTCCAGGAATATCCAGAAAGTTTCATTTCGGCTCATTCCGCCTCGAGTGTGAAGGGAGTATTAGACTAACGTATTAGACTCTGTAATGAACGTATTGTACTGAAAAAAGTTCAAAGTGAAAGAAACTAAAATGAATTGAAAAGGAGCCCTGAGACTTTCTCCATTTTCCTGACGCTGTGAAAACCTGGCATTGCCGCATTTTCAAGACTTGTGTGGCTTTCTCGATTACATTTGCTCCAGGGTCTGTACGAAAGACTAAGGCGGGTATTAACAAATGCCGATAATGTCTTAGTCTTAAACAACCACTCCAAGCCAGTCAGACCAATGGATTCGAGTTGATGAGTGGATAGTATCTGAAGCTGATTTAGAATTTCTAGATGTGATTTACGGATTGTCCAGACGTACTCACTGTATCGAATGAACATCCCCCAGATCAGAAGCGTGGTGTCTCCCAAATCCACACCGGTCGTCGGCTTGTTCCTGTTGGTGCACTGGAGGAAGTAGAGTAGAAGTACCGAGAACACAAAGGCAATGGCCAAACACATGTGCACTTGCCATGTGAAAGGAAAGAACAAGATCTTCCATTGGGTGGACTCCGCACTCGGGATGCGGTACACTCCCACACCCTTGTCGTACCCAAACGGGTAGGTGAAGTCCATCACTTTCAACCGAGAGGACGAGATAGTCAGGGCCGCCACTGTTAGGTCGATTTGCTGAAAGTATCGGCATGATGAGAATGATGAGAATGATGAGAATATCTGCGTGAGAGTGCGTGAAAAGCTCAAGTGTTCAAATGGAGAGTTATAAGTAGTTTTACGCCCTTTTTGCAATAGTAAGGCGATATCACAGCAGAAATGGGCTTCGAACCCGAATCTTGTTGTGACGAGCGAACGCTTTAACTGCAAGGCTAATCTAGCGCACCTAGACAAACTTCTGCGTATTTTAAACAATACGAAAAATGCAAGTTTAGAAAAACGACGGTCCGACTGTCTCATCCGTCAGTTGTTCTTCGTTAAATGTGGACCAATCAACGTGTATTACGTCACCCGAAAACTGTATAATTCCGAATGTTAATGAGTGAGTGAGCTTAGTTTTCGAACGCACTCAGCAATATCTCAGCTATGTGGTGGCGGTATGTAAATGATCGAGTCTGGACCAGTCGATCCATTGATCAACAGCATGCGCATTGATCTATGCAATTTGGATGCGATGACATGTGTCAGCCAAGTCAGCTCCTGATCACCAAATCCCTAATCACCTCCTACGACAAGCATGGGTAACTGAAGATCAGTTGTATCCCGGATCTTCACAGGTCATTGATATTAATGACACTCGTTCAAATGATAAGTTATGATAATTGCAAACATGGTGTCTGTTCAAATGTAAAGCATCATCATCAGTATTTCAGACAAAATAGGTGATGACGTATTATTGATCAATACATTTACATTATACTGGAACGTCTCAACAATATGATAATGAACGTCCCCTTAAGCTAGCAGAACTGCTGTAATCTTGATAGTCAAACAAAATCAATCAATTGCTTTTCAAACATATACAGCAAACAGATGCAATACCCCATGCCTATGTAAACACTTCACCCACTGTAACATTTCTGGGAGACTGGCAGATCGAAGAACATCTGCCTTCCTTGTAACTGGAATCTTTTTATGATAAAAATATGTTACACACTTATCCTATTTCCAAAGTTTGTTTGTTGCTTAACACCGAAATAATCCTGCTACATGGCGGCGGCCTGTAAATAATCTAGGGTTGTTGATTTTATGTCGAAGCCTGTGGAGTGGCGGAAGTTAGGCAGTTAGCGAACAATATCATGAAGCTTACACAAGCAGTATAACAAAGGAGAAAGTAAATAAGGTGTGGTCTTCGAATGTATGACCAGTTGTATATGGGCAAGACAATTTGATGTTCTTGTAAGCACCAATAACGAATTTAAATGGGTAGTTTCTGATATACAAATGATATTAAAACTATTCTCTAAATGATGTTACAAGTGAAGATCTGGGCTAGAACTGATCTTCAGTAACCAGTGCTTGTCGTAATAGGCGACTAAGGAGATCGGGTTGTCAGGCTCGCTGACGTGGTTGACACATATCATCGGTTCCCAGTTCGTAGACTGATGCTCATGCTGTTGATCATTGGATTGTCTAGTTCAGACTTGAGTATTTACAGACCGCCGCCACATACCTATAATATTGTTGAGTGCGTAAAAATAAACTCATTTACTCAAAATAATGTTATTCGAATTTAAAGGTTGCTTCATACATTCAGCAAATAAATAATTATTTGCACATTGGATACATTACTTACACATTGTTCACAAACACATGGTATAAACAGAGCCAGACCTTATAGTTTATTGGTCTGTCAGGCAAACTCCGGTTACAAAGAGCACAAATGGAGAGGTAATTAGTCATTTTTGTAATACAGTACAGCGCAAGTGAGTGAACAAAAAACGTTATATCCGCTCGTTCGTTATAGAAATGTTTACAGGGTCAGCATGACATACGTTGTTCTGAAGCTCTCCAACCATTCCACTCCACACTCCCGGCGCTATCTCTTGGCCCCACTCCCCGTCAGGGGGGTACTTGACTCTGTACCTGAGAACATGATACAATGGTACAGTTAGCACTACGGTAAATCACACAAGCAACGCCTCAATGATATTACTCTTCGCTTAAGTCAATACTGTAACTCAGAGCACAGATTTCAAGATCTGTTTGTAGTGTTCACAGAGTCGACACGTAGATTAATCGATATCCTTGGATATGGGGAAAAGGTAAGTGTTGTTTGTGGACGTTTCTGAATAGCTATCACGAACAGGTCAGAATGACAAAAGAACGGCACGGCCGAAGAACAATGCATTTGGAATCACATTAACATTCACTTAGTAAGAATGTGAAATGTCAGTAGGGAAACGTTACTTGAAGATGTCTTTCAAAAGGCAAACAACGCACGTGAAGTTGAGTCTCAGGGATAATTCATGCAGCATATCTACACACAGACCCTCGAAAGTCAGCTCGCCGGATACGTTTTTCACAAACGTGAAGGGAGCCCACTGAAAGAAATGATAAAAATATAATGAAATCCATCAAAAACGCATCACCGGAACAACGCGTTGTATCTCCTTGATGAATGAACAATAAACGAAAAGTGTTCCAAGGTGAGTCAACAATATTACATGACGGGGGTCTGTAAATAACTGGGCCTGGACCAGACAACCCAGTGATCAACAGCATGAGCATCGATTTACACAACTGGGATGCAATGACATGTGTCAACCATGTCAGCTGGCCTAAACACCAGATGCCGTTAGTCGCCTCATACGACAAGCATGGCTTACTGAAGATCAGTTCTCGGATCTTCATGGGTGTCATGATATAACTGGAACTGTTACCACAGCGGTGGTTAAAGTGTTCACTTGTCACGCCGAAGACTTGGGTTCGATTCTCCTCATGGGTCTAGTGTCCATTTCCGGTGCCCCTTGCTGTAGTATTGCTGTCGTAAAAAACAACACTCACTCGCAGGGGTGTTAACACCAAAGTCTTCAAACCGATGTTCAACACTTGTGTGCAACACTTCACAGTACACCATCGACCATTCTTACAATGAACCAGAAAGAAAATATCACAATCGATGAAATTAATCCCTGAGTTGTGAGACTGCATTGGAGTAACCGTATGGAAACCATCGTATAATGTTTCGGCTTCTTTTAGTACAGGTGATTACTTTTGTCTCAGAGTGTATGCAAATTGTTCGCTGGCTGGTTTAAATAATGGAATAATTTTGTTTGGTTTGCCCATTAAGGAAAAAATTCTATGGCATTGAAGAACTGAGTCTCCCTCCTGGGAATCAGAGAGGATTCCTACAGTGTCACCCCACAGAGACAGTCAGGGAGTTCGTTGTTAGGTAAAATGAATATTCATGTGACTTCCAAAAAAAATCAAGATCGGTTGCCAAAACAATATCAAGATATAAATACTCAGGTCTCGAAATCGAAGGCAAGCGCCATTCAAAATAGGCGTTATAGACGGAGCAGTTATATTAGTGCCCTGTTTGCGTTATGAACGTTATTGTGGGAATAAAGGGTTATCAGTATCTTCAAGATAGATATCTATAACAGTAATGAGCACACAGCAATCTAGCACAGAGACTTCCTGCTTTTAGATGGTATAGTCAGGCGCCCTGACCTTACTAACCCTTTTATAGCTAAACAATCAACAATGTCACAATGCCCTAATCGTATAATACTGTGCCACAGGTAGGTAGAAGGTTTGAAAATTTATGGATGACAACTTCTATGTCATATTCTTTAATGAAGTGTATTAAAGTGTGTTACAATACCCTCATCGTGGATGCTACGAAGAGCCTGCCGTTGAAGCCGTATGCCAGGTTTGGAAGAAGTTGGGAGTAGTTGTAGACGTAACCGCTGCAGTTGAACTTTCCCACGTGTGCAAGACGTCGACTGACGTTACCGCCGACGACGTTACGATACATCAAGGTGTACATGTCGCCCCAGCAAGTCTTGTCACTCTGCTTAAAAAATAATAAAAATAAGGTCTAAATTCCTTTTCTTTGTATACTATCTAATACGGTTGTCGAAGTATTACAGGGGCGTTAGCATTAACTGTTGTTCCAATTGTTAACTAACGCCTGCTCATGTGGTGAAACTGTGCACTGACCGTGGTAGAGATAGGATGCTTGCATGTACCATTCTTGGAATACGTAGTCAGGGGTTTCAATCTTGAGGGGAAACAGCGTAACACTGGTAAATCTCTGACACAACATTTTAACACATGCATGCATGCATGCATCTATCCATCCATCCATCCGTACATACATACATACATACATACATACATACATACATACATACATACATACATACATACATACATACATACATACATACATACATACATACATACATACATACCAAAGAACTACTGTTTAAAGTCTTCATTATGCAAAGAAAAATATATACGCTTTTATATACTTGAATACATTCTGTCCAATAAAGGCAAAGGTATTGAAACTGTATTATGCATGTCCTATTCCTAGTTTTGACTTGTGCGATCGGGTTGACGTGGATGACACATGTCATCGTGTCCCAGTTGCTCGTAGAGTGATGCTCATGCTCTTGATCACGGGATTGTCTGTCCCAGACCATATTTCTGAGGACAGCGTTAAGCAGCAACTATCTAAATCTCTAAGACCGCGAGTATTCAAAGAACAATTAAAATGAACTCATGGGAGCCGCGAATCAAAGGAATCACTTTCCGCCGACAAATGAAGCAACAATGCCGAAACTAGGCAATATAGAAGGATGCTCTCGTCTGTATTCTACTACAAAGCAGCCCCTGATGCCATCTTCTCAGATGCATAGACACGGCCATAATTACTTCGTGAGTTGTATTCATGCCCAGGAGTACAGTCATATAGTGCAGTCTTGTGAAGTGTGATATTAACAATGTCTTTGTGAAATCGATAAATGTAACTGACTCTCATACACATGTGCTTATTGTCTATAGCTGGGATGTGCAAGTATATCATTTACAAGTACCATGCATACGGATTTATGGAGTAGCACTGTGGTAAGTACGTTCACTAGTCATAACGGAGACCAAATTCGATTTAATTTGGAATTGATTTAGTCGTTTTAAATATATCCCGGTATAAAAGCTGGGACGAGTGCTCAAACACCCATCATTTCTGAAGCACCCTTAAGTAAGCTTAAAGTCATATGGCCAGAACACAAACACTGTTAAGTCAGGTAGACAAGAAAAAGAAAAACAAGAAAAAACAGCAACAAAACAAACAAAAAAAACCGGAGGTTAGACCCTTTCTAAACACCTCACGCTTTTCCTTGTTATCTAGACAACATGTAATTCCTGCAATGCCTCATGAAATATGAGAGAAGAAAACAAATATGCTTTTTCAAAAATAGAACCACATTGGTGATATTGGTCCATGAAATTTCAAACGAGTCACGTTTATCAAAATAAAAATAGTATATTGATTGTTACAATTTTGCCACAATGGAATGCATAGCGCAAAAAACGCATCCTGGGGAACTCTATTGCACGTTTCGAAAGTCTCAACTTGCCTGAAAATGTCGTAAAGAAAACGAGGTTCGCAATATGCACGTGCACGGCGGAGAAATCGCGAGCACGGACATTACCTATATATCGTCGTTTTGCTTTTAGACATGCATTGGCCTTTTCAGCCAAAGCATATCGTTACGCCACGACTCACTGTTGTTGTCGAAACATTGCCATTTCCCTATATTCGAGTCGGGAGTCCTAATCTGCAGTTGTTACATCTGGGTACTTCATCGAAGTCTAACTGTGCAATGTCCTATATCAGGACTGTGCAAATCATTCGCATAACCGTCTATGAGCAGCCGGACTTCGAGCCAGAAGGTCCTCTTTTGGTCTTGTGCTGGAACAACTACATCGACGTCGACGGTTCCTCTGGTCGTTCATAACACTGGTGACGTGTGTGATTCAGTGACGAATCACACTTTCTGCTTCAGTGCCGTGACGCAAGAGTACGTGTCTATCGACGTAGAAATGAAACGTTTTGTCAAGAATTGTGTCGCCCGGGTTAACCGATATGGAGGCAGGATTGTGATGATGTGGTGTGTGATGTGGGCGGTATTATCCTACATGCAGAAATCTCAATCTAACTGCTATATGGGACGCGAGTTTTGGGGATTCACATGGATCCGATGATTAACCAACTCAGGTAGATGTTTCTGCAAGATGATGTCAGGTCTTATACAACACATCCCACTATTTAGTATCGTCAGAATGAGGACATGGCGGTGCGTCCTTGACCTTCCAAATCGCCTAGCCTCAACCTCATCAAGCATTTGTGGGACGTCCACGACCAACGCGTACGTGAACGTCAACTGGCGTTACAGACATAGCCTAATTCGCAGCTCTTTTGGGGCTCACGGTAGCCAGAACAAATACTGAACATAACGCCCAACTGGGCACGGACACCTTCACATATTTTTACTTATGTTAACAGGATATTTGATCTTTTATACTATGACATTTGGCTGATCCAGAGTTATATGTGTTATCTGACTATTCGTTAATATACACCGATTTCTGTGTTTCTTTTCGGGGAAATTGTACTCTTCAATAGCCTTTTTGCTTTTGATTCCATCGTCAGAGAAAATTCATATTGAATACTAAATAATTTCAAACAAATGAAACTCTAAAACGAGTCACGTTTATCAAATATTAAAGCGGGTTTTTTGTCAAGTCATTTCATGAAATTCCTGGTCATTCCATAGCTATTTGTTGTATATTTCATCATAAACATTCGTCTCCTTCTGTTTTCTATAAATTACTTTTTATTTTAAAAAAGTATAATACTAGCGGCGAATAACATAGGGAACGAAAAGTATGTATGTCCCTTGATGGGCAATCACAAAATACATCGATCGACGTACACAGCAATAAACCATTTTTATGAGTGGACCTGATCTGTCTAATTGCGTTGACTAGATCTGTTTAATAGCAGCAACACCAGCACAAGAATGTTGGGGTGAATACACAGTAGTTTCTGTGTATTTGTAAGGCTTTCGTGTGTTCACTATGTTTTCCATCTCCTATTCACCGTTTTTTCACGGCGTGAAAAATGAAGAACTTTCCTATCCCAGTTTTTTCACTCTTCGCTGTCGAAATATCTGCCCTATCCTTTCCCTGGAGCACTTCTATAAAAAAAGCAATTTAGCAATTTTTTCTTCATCCGCATATATTTGCAAAATGTCCGAAACGAATATTCGATCTGCACCAAGGCTTAATTTAAAGGCTATTTTCAAGTGATCTAAACAATAAATTAGTGTAAAACCGTTTTGGTGTCTTACGTTATGACCTAAACGTTTATTTAGTACATACCGGCGTCATTAGCAGTAAAATCAAGCGCAAGGAGGTTTCTAACGATGTCTTGATTTTACCAGGATGTAGACCATGAAGCTTTTGCCAAATTAAGCAATCTATTTCATCTCAATTTCCTAAAACATGTTACACATCATTTTAATTATACTTGATCTATTTTCAGCCCACCAGCGCTTTCGCTGCTTGAGGTTAGAGGTGATGACTGTATACAAACGGATGGCCTGACTGGTTTGTAGTGTGTACATCACGTCTGTAGCAATGATAAACTAGACTTCTAGTAATTGCATGTGTAACAAAATACCCTACATAATGCACAGAGACCTACAGTCGGTAGTCTGAGGGCGGTTGGGTAGCCTCGTGGTTAAACCGTTTGCTCATCATGTCCAAAGCACCCACATTGGTACAATGCTTGAAGCCCATTTGTGGTGTCCTCTGCCTTGATATTGTTGAACAATTGTCTTATTCGTTGTTCTTGTTTTTGAATTCAGCAATCAATCGAAATAACATTTTATCATCGTCAAATTTGTTTTCAGACATTGTGTACATTGTGTTTTAACAATAGCGTGCTTCGTCTGTCTAGTTTGTAAATTCAACAATCAATCACTACAACATTTTATCATCACAAAGAAACTTGCTTTGACCTCTTTCGGAGATTGTTTAAGATTCTTTTTTAAACAATAATCGAGAATCTAGTTTGTAAAATCTGCAGTCGATCACAACAACATTTTTAGCACAAAGAACTTACTTTCGACGTCTTATGAATTATTGTTCCTTGAAAACGAAAGGGTACAGAATAAACGCCGCATTTAGACACTTCTGTTTTAACTCATGGCGACAGATTCATGAAAGTAAACAACAGAGACAGTGTTATTGCTGTCATTATTACCTTGGTCAAACATGTCCAGGGATAATGACTGTCCAGTCAGCATATGAGTGAAAACAGGATCCGGACAATGGACGGATCTACAGGAGGGGTCTACCAACATAGAGCTGAATAATCAGCAAACACCGATTATTCAGAAAGCTTTAGAGAATGTTTCCACTACTATTACCAGTTACTCATCTGTTCCTGGAAATGCGGATACAAATATGGATTCTGTTGTCCCAGTCTTTTATGAGCACTCAGTAGATGTTGCCTTTTCTCATAGTTCAATATCTAATGACTGGGTAACATATTGTCATAATATTTACAAGTAGCCAATGTATTAAGTTTGGGCGGTAACCCATATACCTGTATGCTAAATCAAATATACAGACCCAGTTTATAGCTTCACTTTTACTTTTACTTTTAGAGTAAGTATCTTTCTAAGCTGGCAACCAAGGAATCCAGTATGATTTATAAATACATTTAATGTTGTTTGGAGAGGAATCGCGTGCTGGATTTAGTGTTTCTGGAAGTCCTTCGCACAAGTCATCATCACAGACACAATTTTCTACATAAAATGAGTTGGGCATGCAATACAGGGTGTGAAACCAATAATTACGGGTGTGAAACCCAGAATAACGCATATGGGCCTGACTAAACAAGTAACAGCCTGGTGAACCGGGCTTTAAACCGATTGCAACAATACCAAAACTCCAAACGAAAGCTCAAATTCCAACTACCACTACCATGGGTGATGGTAGCAACCTTTGCTCAGTATTCATGTTTTACATGATTTGGAATGGTATATAAGTATCATGACAGATGTATATTGCTGAAATTCTCACGTTTTATTTTTTTTTAATTTTGTGCATTTATCGCTGTAAATAGCACATACATAATCATGCATATGTCACGTATATAAATGGTAAATGATCAACATGCAAGTTTCCCTGGACATATCAACCTAACAACAAAATCTCTGGAAATTGTACCATTGTGAAGCACTTTTGGATCAACTGGATGGTTGGAGATAGGATAGAAACAAACTGTTATAGAGTGGAACATTGAGGAAAAGGTAAACACTAGATAGGAACAAGGTGTCATTACACTGGGACATGACAATTGCTTATATGCCATTTCAAGCGCAATCTATATTGGGTCATCCGATCTATGTCTATAAATACGATGCACACATATTCAGTTCAATCAACCTCCAACAATGTGCATTTATGTGTCAGTTATTACATGGACTAACTGACACAAGTGAATCATGTCATTATATCGACACAGTGCCGATAACTGGGGGTCCATAGCACTGCCTAAACTGAATCCTGCTTTTGACAGAATGATTCGTGTAAAATGTGGGCCACATAAAATCGTCTTGACGTTATTCCAGTGGTACTTTAAGCGACCGTCTTTTTCATAACCATATTAAAATTTATCGTTAGCATTTTATACTCCAAATCATAACACATTTACATATAAATTAGCATGCAAATGAGTTGAAATTGAAAATTTTAACAGAAAGAATTTTCAGAGCGGAGTTCTAGCCTAGTGGTTAAAGCGTTCGCTCGAACAACTGGGTTCGATGCCCCACACGGGATCCTGGGGCTGTCTGTATTAAGCGTTCATATTTTGTTAAGAGTGCTGTAACATAAACTCATATACTCGTTTGTATTTACTTGCACCACGCGTGATACCGAGTTAAAGATATGTATTTTTCATCACTTCTCATTAGCTCACGTTTTTTCGCCCTGATGCTACTCAGACACACACATCCCTTGCTCTCTTACCAACATATTTAGTGCTAGGTTGGATAGTAACATCAGCAGGCGGGTGGATTTGAACTGCGCGTGATAGTTGTCTTGGTAACATGTCAGTTAAAACTTAGGAGGGAGAGGTACTTTATATATATAAAAACATAAAAACATGACAACCTGCGGGACAACATATTTGTGATATGGTTGACTTGAGAAGGGTTTGCGCAACACCCAATGCAGCTTAATATTCAGTCGGCGAATTCCAGCCATGTCATTGAAATCGGTCAAAATCATAAAGGTGAACGGCCACAAGGATGTCATGAATGGACAAAATAACTACAATAAAACTACAAGTGCATTAGCAACTGTTATGTATGAGCAATATCTTCGGTACCTACACTATACGTTGTTCACTGATTACGAAGGGGCCATGGGTTGATGTACCCCCGATGACTGTTTCGTATCGTCATAGTATCATAGTAGATAGTGTCTTAGTAGAACCGCCGCGGTGTAATTCCCCTTCTTACTTTTCACAGGAACTGCACTTGAACGTTTTGTCAATATTTATTTTTAAAATGTGCCTCAAGTGTTTCCACAGCCATCCCTAGATTTTGTAAACGACACAAGAAAAATAGAGTTATCTCCCTTCCATCGATTTGCATTTGAAAAACATCGGTATGTTTTTCGAGATAAAGTACTACTACCACGAAGTACCCAATGAGCTGCCACTGGAAGCGGGGTACATTGCAATGTACTTCACTTGTAAGTGGGGTACATAGTTGAAAATAATAGAAGAACGCTTAGTCAATCAGAAAGCGACATTTATGTGTGAGGTAAGATACATGTGTATGTGCATCACAAGCTCAGGAGCGTCACATACACATAGTAATTTTCCAGGAAATGCCTTGAAATTCTACACGAAATCATTAATTCACAGATTCACAGATAACAACTGAATTTTCTGGTCCACTGAACACTTGATTGTTAGATTTGCTTACAAACAGCACTCGCATGGTATGATTATTACCGGGCTATCGATACTCACTGTTCATGTTAGCCTGCGTGTATAATGGATGCTCCCTGGCTCAAGTAACCCCTTTCACTGTCTTCAATGTTGTTTGTTTGTTTGAGAGGTCATCCATATAATTTTTATCTGTACAACGCATATATAACTGTTTCTGAGAACGTCCAGACTGAGTACTCTATTGGACCCGTGAAGATCTGGCTTAGAAGCGATCTTCAGCAACCCACACGTATGTAGTAAGCGACTAATGGGATCGGGTTCTCAGGCTCGCTGGCTTAGTGACACATGTCATCGAATCCAAACTGCGTAGATCGATGCTCATAGAACTGAATACTGGATTGTCTGCTCCAAACTCAATTATTTACATACCGCCGTCATACGGCTGCGCTATTGTTGAGTGCGACGTAAAGTAAACTCACTCACTATTGCACGGATACATAACTGCGTAATTGACAGGCCACTTTTAATGTCTTGGAAGCGAATGTCATTGAATGCTGATTTTTTAAATTAGTTTTCAGTTTACAAACCTTCAGGTGTGCAAAGCCTTTGAAAATGACAATGTCAGATCTGCATTATTAATAAATATTTGAAACATGACCCCAAACATATTTATTCTTACCATAACACGAATAATGAGTCATTTTGTAATGACATATTGTTGACATATTTCTGCATTAACATTCCTTGTACTGCAGTAATGCCCATAACATATTTATGAACATTCCGAGCAGCGGCCATCTGTTCATTTTAATCTTCACGAGCGTTCTCATCTAAAACGTACCAACAGCAGAGTCGTACATCAGAGCGAAAGTTGAACATACAAATTACATACATAAATATATTCAATATAAAATATGAGAAATATTCGTCTCTTTCGTGGTGTGATCCGAACGATTAATTTCAAACTATAAACTCGATGAAGTATTTTTTTTTGGCACATTTGTTACAAAAAAACGTACTTTTGCATTTTAATATTTTACTCCTTGAAAGGAAAAATTTACATATGGTTGTAATGGATTAAGGACTTTTAAACTGAAAGTAAAAATAACTAAGCATCCAGAAGCAAAACGCAAAACCATTATGGAATCAGATGTTCAAAACCATTGATGTGTAAATTAACGTCAACTGATATTTACCTTGATGGGCCAATCAGCGGAGATGTTGGGGTACGTCATGACGGCGACGTTGTCGAGCCAGCTGTCCTTGTGGAACAACTCTAGGTCTCGCTCCTGTATCACCACCAGCCATTGGGAGGTCGAACGCATGTCGCTTCTACGTCTGTTGAGGACGTCAAACTTAGCAGCCTTGAAACAGAGATAGAACTCTACTGAACAGCAAAAGAAACGCAACTCTGTTTTTTTGTTAAGTTTTTAACCAGAAGACGGAAACAGGAACACATTTATCGAAACTTGCGTTTCTTCTGCTTTTCAGTATATTGGTCATGATCTTTAAATTAAATACAAGATCAGTTAAATGAAGATCGGCTTCTTTATTGTGAAGGATGCTGACTTTATTGATTCTCTTTCATGCGCAAGGGGTGGTGGGGTAGACCCGTAGTTAAGGTGTTCGCTCGTCACGCCTAAAACCCGATGTTCGAAGCCCATTTCTTGAGACCTCCGCCGTGATATTGCTGTAATATTGCTACAGGCGACGTGAAGTTAAACTCACTCACTTTAATGTTGGATATGTTGGAACTGATAGAACTGACTTGAACTGAATAGTCCGTAAAATGTTGATGGGGCGTAAAGCAATAAGCATTGACCACACATACATTCTTTCTTCGTCCAATTAACCAAGCCGTTAAACAACTAAACAGCCAGCCAACATTACAGATGCTATTGTAAGAAAGAAAACATACCAATACATAACAAACAAACAAACATGCCAATATGTAACAAACAAACATACCAATATGTAACAAACAAGCATATCAATATATAACAAACCAATATGTCGTTGCACGTAATATGAAAAATTATCATCCAAGATATATTTTTGAATGTGGTTGACTCTTTAGAACAACCATGATAGCTAATAATAGGCAGAATAGTGAGTGAGTGAGTGGGTTTGGTTTTACGCCGCTTTTAGCAATATTCCAGCGATATCACGGCGGGGGACACCGGAAAATGGGCCTCACACATTGTACCCATGTGGGGAATCGAACCCGGGTCTTCGGTGTGACGAGCGAACGCTTTAACCACTAGGCTACCCCACCGCCCCAATAGGCAGAAAACGTTTCAAGAAGAGAACGACAGAAATCGGCGTTTTGAAGCGTCAAGTTCGTCTACACTGAACCCAAATTATGAAGTGAGTAGGTCATGGCAATGTGATTTGTGCTATTTCCCCATCCTTATTATGATAGAAAAATGCATAAACAGCGACAATGCACATAACGTTTACTATGGCAAGACTCGTTTGTAATTGCGACTTGTCCAGTCGGCCAGTTTATGACCAACACTGTTTCTCTTCTGTAATAAACGTTTGTTTAGTAATTACTCTATCTGGTGTGTTCTGTCATCAGTCCTTTTGAAGTTGTGTTCATGAGCATTTTACGTCTAACTATGTTTATTGCTAAAGTAATCAGAAAGTACAACAACATTTTCATTAGTATAACGGCTAGGAATAATTTAGAAATGCTGACACAGTTCTGTGAGTTGTGAATCAGTAATGTAGAGCAAGCGCAGCTTATAACTGAATTCCAGTATCAGTGGAATGAAAGACAAGAGCGATGCAGATCTCAGACGTTTGCCATTCTGCTGACACCAGTAATCAAAGGAGTCGTGCTTACAAACCCTGAATATCACTCATTCGGGTTATAACAGAACTGATCTTCACCAACCCATGCTTGTCGTAAGTGTTGACTAATGGTAGTCATACTTGGTCGACAAATGTCATCGCATTCCAACTGTGTAAATTGGTGCTCATGCTTTTGATCAGTGGATAGTCTGGTCCAAGTTCCGTTATTAACCGAACGCCGCAATACTGCTGGAATAGTGTTGAATGCGGAGTTAAAGAACAAAGTCACCAGAACTGTGAACCATATCATATGACCTGTTAACCTCGGTAGCGGCGACACATGAGAATACGCTTTGAAATTAAGTATTTGTGTAGTCCGTACTCGGTTAGAAAATACGCATAATATTGTGCTCCAACGTATAACTGATAATGATGTTTATGTCAAAACAATTATATATATTTATATTCGAAAAAATAGATAAGAAAATGATATTTTTTCTCTAACTGTGGGCAGGATGTTTTCTGACGAGTGGGCGATTGTTTGCAAAAGTGTAGGATTCAGACAAAATTGTGTAAAGCATGGCTTGCAACAATCAATAAAGGCCCGAGCTGAGAGCACGTCCAGACAAAACCCCTAACTACGGCGATCACGAAAGGTGTCATAGATTGAATATACACTACAAGACGTTCAGGCTCCAGGTTCAGTTTTTCCAGTCCATAGAAAACTCTCCGCACTGTGACCACTCTCTCACAAGGGATTTGGCAAAAATAAATGGGAAATAATTCGGGGACATATCACGCAAATCAAAATAAAGAATGACATCCGACGTAATGTGTTACGAGAGTGTATTTTTCTGTAAATTGTATTATTAATTAAGTAATAATTATTACTGGGTCAGAACGTTTAGTGTCTTGAATGATAATTATTATGGGGCACATTTCGTATCACAAATGTTCAGTGGTATTAGTATTTTATCGCCAGGCCTTAAAGGTAGTTCTCTAGAGTTACGACCCTTTGAAAAAGGTAAACACGAGGCTGACCCAGAGAATTCTACGTTGGTGGCGATGGTCGTATGTGCTGACTGTATAAATAAAGGCTAGTTGCCGTGGTGTCGTCACTGACACAGAGATTAACTGAAGAATATATATCTTCCTGCCTCCGTCAACGCTTGATCTCCACAACCGCTGCCTGACCGATCGCTGTGTTACATTCTGCAAAACTGTTTCTCGCTCTCACGTCACGGCTTCAGTCATTTGGCATTATATTTGTGACCCATTACTTTAGAACTGACTCGGTTGTATTGTGCGTGAAACCCTCTTGTGAATCTTTTACATCTTGCCTTTGTTTTTCCTGAGTACAAAAATATTGAAAATCTGTGACTTGTCAGTGTTATATTTTGCTGATTCTGTGGAGATTTCTTACACCTTTTGTCACGGCAAATTTTTAACCGTAACAAATGTTTGTCACTGATGTGAAATTCCGATATTTCCTCAACTTCCCACCATAACACGTCTTCAAAGGTATACGGAGGTAATGTTGAACAGTGACTTTATCATATCATTGAACATGTGTTTATGAATCACTATACAAACTGATGATACCAGATGTCTACATCCAGCTCTTCCGATGGTACTCGTCATAAACGCATGCGAAAGCTAGTTCACCTGAAAAGATTAGGGGAGGTGTGGTAGCTGTCAAAATTTAGATTGTGGATGCCATTTTGTAACCCTGGTGAAACACAGGGACTTGTATCGCTTAGAAACAGCGCTCGAAAGACATATATGTGTATAGACCGTACCCTAGTACTATAGAAAAGGCAAGGGATGTAACGAAGAAACCGCCCCCTCCTCGATCAAAGTTGCGGAGGTAGCTGTTTTCGATGATTCGTGGCGCATAAGTTTTGAAATAATGATCCGATTGTGACTATTTACAGCTCATTTTGCAGGGAAATCATCTGGCTTTCGATCCGTTGGCCTCGACAGGGCCTTAAAATATTTTACACGGTGGCATGTAACTGTGATCGAGGAGGGGGTGGTTTCTTCGTTACATCCCTTACCTTACCTAGGATAGGTTCTATACACCTATGTGTCTTTCGAACGCCGTTTCTAAGCGATACATGTCCCTGTGTGATGAAACAACTTCTGAACAATAGTCGTATGACGTTCCTTGAAATCTTGGTCAGGAATGCATACTTTATTGTTCCTCAGACGTTGTGGAAGGTAAATCCCAAAGGCTGGGAATCTTAAAATATTGCTCAGTATGAAGGGAAAGATTATGTTTCTTACTGAAAGACGAGGACAGATCCAAGAGCCCATTAACACAGAGACATGAACAGATTAGCACCAGACGCTCAATAAAGATTCTTTTTATTAAAAATTTAATATTTGGGTACTATTCACGAAAGGCGTCAAGCGTCAGATTTAATTACATTGGAAAGAAGAAGTATATTTTTTATTGGTGAATGCTGAAAAGCAATAATGATTAAACATGCCAATTAGTGTCAGTGCACATCGCTGCTTAGCAACCGTTCGCAACTATTCTTAATTCACATGTCTACAACTGATGTTTCTCTATACCAGTGTCTACATGACAACGTTGTGCGATCCGACAAGTAAATAAGTCATATGTCTTCTGACATTAAGAAGAATTCGAGCTAGTTGGAGACACATGTTTGATTTGCAAAATAAGATTATACACACTTATCGCGTATGTACACTGTAAACTTGACGTGTCCGCCAACGTGGGTTCATACACGAGTATTCATATCAGGAATTAATGTGTCTTCAGGGCATTCTGGTAAATGAAGAGTGGTGTGATACCTTGCCCACAGCAGTGCAAGGTATTGGTAATGGCAATGGTGATAACTACAGCTTATCAATTAGACTTATCAATTAGAATGACGTATTTTGTTTGTAAATGGCTTTTGGACTAATTCGAAGACGCTTTGTAGTTTAGAGTTTCTATGAGATTGAAAAATGATGCACACTTGTTGTATTTTAGACCAATTGACAAAACAAGGTACATTGTATATATTGACGTAGTAGGTTTTTGGTAACGGTAAATATTGCGTGAAATACAACTGAATACAATGTGTTAATATCGTTCAGCCTACCCTTCATACTGTTGGATTCTAATATTATAATAAATAAGCTCCGCGATAAAAAATAATCCGTAAGAATGTTGAAACTCATGAGAAGATATTCGGTTTGATTAGTTTGTTTTCTTATGATGTAACGATACCCCTGCTCTTGCGAAATATGCGTAATTTCCTGTACTATATTTTCAGACTCTCGCGAGATCTAATTACGAAGCAACGATGACACAGATATCAAGAAACAAATACCAATTAATTGCCCAAACACACAATGATTCATCCTTGGCTTTGAAATCTATACACAACATATAACCCAAATTAAAACGTATCAGGAAACGCAGCGATAAATCAGGTTGAAGTGAATATCTTTACGTTATGTGCAGAAAGGTAATGGCCTGTGCCCTAGTGTTACATCACGAGGTATTGCGAGGTATGTAGTGGATTTGAAGCGTGTTCCTATTGTGTCGTATAACTCTATTTGTCTTCGTTGTTAACATTTCGATTACAACAATGCAGAATGGGGTAATCAATACCTGTAAATCTATTGTGCTTGTTGAATGAGGTCGCCACATGGATGCCTGTTCCAACTAAATCACGCTGTCAGCTACTTCGAGTGTTAACAGTGGGTTAAATTTACGTTTTCCTTCGTCTGAACTATATTATACGAAATTAACAATGGGTACAATTTTCGGGTTCCCTCATCTGAACTATATTATACTCCTAAAAAAAGTAGCGGAACCTGAACTTCCAATTTGGATAGGAAGTGTAAACGTTACCAAACGTTTCAAGGACAGACATCTTACGAACGCACCACCACTTCCCTCTATTACCACCCTTAAACACAACGCATGATGTGCACGTGCACAACGCAATAGCCTTGATTTTGACCTTTGTGCAAGGTCCAGAAATCACTTAGAACATTAATTTTGACTCTCATCTTGCATCATATATTTCTTAGTGTTTGTTTCTAGTCATTTGTTTTAAAATGAAATTCGTATACATGCAAATTACATGCCATACACCAATCATCTTTCAAAAGCGACATGATTCCAAATAACTATGATTGTAAGGAAGTGCAAATGGTGATGTACTCTCAAAAGATTCAAAGATGTGATATCAACATTGATTGACTCCGATAAATCTCCTAGTTACTTTTAATCGTAAATGAAAAAATGAAGTTCCCCTACTTTTTTAAAGAGTATATTTCGAAAACTAACTTAACAGTGGATTAAATGTGCGGTTTCCTTCATCTGAAATATCTTATTTAAAATACAAAATTATCATATATGTCCTGTAATCGATTTAATGTTGAAATATTGTTTCCGCTAGATATCCTTATCCGTAAGAAAACAGCAACAACTCACCTCTTCTAACACGACGTGCACGCCTTTGTCAGAACCAAGCAACAGGTAATTCCAAGGAAATCCTCTGTCAGTTGTAGTTGAGTTCATAATCCGTTCGTGTATGACAGCATTTGAATCCGACTCATTATATGTAATGGTGAGGCAAAGTAAACCTCTTGCTGTAAGTTCTTTAGATATACTCCACGCCTCTGCAAGATATACATAAGGGATGACAATGTGTTCATCATAATTACCTGTATAACAACACATCGTCACTCCATATTGATGAAGATGATGTTCTTCAGTAGTCTATCTAATCCAATACAACTGAAAACTTTTGATCCAAAGGCTGCGTGCATGTCTTAAGATCTGACTGAAATATGAGTCAGCTGAGTGAGTGAATGGGTTTGGTTACTCAGCACTTAGCAATATTCCAGCCATATGGCGGTCTGTTAATAATCGGGTCTGGACCACAGAGTCCAAGGATCAACAACATGAACTTCGATCTACGCAACTGGGATACAATGACATGTATCTGCGACCACCCGATCCCGTTAGTCCGCCTTTAAGATAAGCATGGGTTACTTGGGACCAATTCTATCAGGGTCCTCACGGGTGACACGTTAATGCTTAATGCTCCGAAGACTGTTAATTAATATTATAAATGAATAATATCAACAAAACACCGATTGTTTTGGATACAGTTGTTGCAAGTATAGGAGACTCACATTTATATCCACGAACACGAATTTAGCCCTCATCCAACATATACCGTTAAAGCTGTTACCCGATGTGAGCACACCATTCAGTTACGATAAAAAATTGTCAGAAAAATCGATTCAGAATGAGTTAACATTATCGTTGTATTGATTACATGAATATTTTTATAAGAGGTACTTCATAAATCAACTATTTGCCGTCGTAACCTATTCATACAAGGAATTCAATCCCTCTTCCATCACGAAAATATTTTTGCCAGTGTGTAGTACGATTTTTAGATTGTTTGATAACTATATTATATTCTGCTGTTACAAGCAGCTGTTGAAACAAAACATAATTTCATTAAAATAACCCGATGATCGGAGCTGTTCCCTCTGTATGCGCCCTAGTATGGGAAGTGATAGCGACATAAAGTACTGTACGTATTGATCCGTATTGCCTTTCATCCCCCATCCCCCACCCCCTATCCCCCAACCCTACCTGTACTAAGCTGTCGTTAATGTACGAAACCACACACTTTCCAGGCACTGTGAATGATTTATGTTATTCAAATGAACGGGGTTCATGAAGTCCATTATATGGTGTTCTGGGGAACAATAGCCAAATATTGACACCATTGCAAATACAATGATACACACACGGGTTTTGTTTGCAGTGGGAATAGAAAGTTGCAAAGATAAATATGCATGATCTGGTTTGTGGATTTCAAAGAAATTGCACTTATTTACATTAACTCTCGTTTCTCGCTTCATTGTTAACTGTTCAAAAGTTTGACACCTTGATACTAACGCAATTGTTCTGTACAGTCAAACCTCCAGAAATGGAATTCGATTACAAATGTTATAAAATGTGTCATTTTCGTTTGCACGTTTCCGTATATAAGTATACGTGCTACTGTGCTCTAGAGAACGTTCACATATGTAGTGTCATGTTCACAAGAGGTAGTGAATGACCGAGTTCAGTGAGCGAGTGAGTATGTAAATGATCGAGCCTGGACTAGACAATCCAGTGTTCAACAGCATGATCACGAAACTACGATCTACGTAGTTGCGATACGATTACAACTTACCACCTGCATCTTCACACGCTACATGATTACGTCTGGAACAACCTGAGAACTTGTAACCTGCATTCCGCCTTCCATGTATTATCGGTATACTTCTATGTTATGATGATTCACTGTTATTACTACTGACTACTGCTTTATTGATATACGCGCATGACAGAATTTTCACTCTTTGCTTTCACTTTTCACATTTTGCATGCTTGATCCAGTTAACCGGACGTCCCGCTATCCGGACGATTTTCGAGTGAAACTAAAATGTCCGGACAAACGGGGTTCGACTGTATTCCTAAATTTCAGAATAGGATTATGGTAGTTATTAGATAATTCCAAGTACATCCAATATGTCCTGTGTATAAATTTAAACAGTGTGGAATATTTTGGACAGTTGGCTGAAGTAAGTGGCTACATTTACACTAGTGAGTCTAAACGTTTGATAGGTAGTATGTCACTGAAGCCAAATTTTGTTACACGATGAAGAATACAACAATACAATCTCAATACAACGGATGATAAACCAGTCACTGTGTGTAGAATTCCGACGTGAGAAACCCTTCTTTGACACCAGTTTCGTAAAATCCTTATGATACACACACTAAAGCGATACATAGTGTCTTCATTTCTGAGTGCCGATCAACAATAAAACATCATTGTTGTCAACCTTTTAATCTTCTCTCACGACGAACCAGCTACAGCACAGTCTAAACTGCCAGTTCAACACAAAGGAACACAATGGTAAATGAAATCAACAAATGCATGCATGCAGAACCGTCCTTGCATTTTGCTATTGTTTTGACAAGGTTAACGTCAATGGAATTGATTACTTCTTTGTCTAACCAAACTGTGAGCTACAACGTTTCTGTTATATTCTCTGGAATGTATACGAGCAGGAGCATAGCACTACTCAACTTAAGAGAGGGACATTGGGGTGTTTGTTCATGAGACTTCGCCGGATTAAACTACGATAGTTCAAGTTGTGTATACGTACGTATGGCTAGAATAACAAATTGGTTTGGTTTTTAACAGAAATACATTTTTCAAAGGTTAGGTAGTGTAATGAAATTTATCAACCATATATACGTACCATTGATGTTATCGCCCATCACGATGACCGCTGACCACTGTAGCCGTTGTATAACATTTATGATACTCGGACTGAAGAGCAACGCGGGGGAGAGAAAGACCTCCTCTTCTGGCTGTGGATTTGGTCGGAAACACGTGACCCTCTTCCTCTTGTGTCCGTAACGACGGAGTAAAATCTGATAAGTACTACACGTGTCCACAGGTGCCAGAAGGACCGGTAGACCATTTATTATGTTCAATACATCTGAAACATATTGTGTGATTATCGTAGATGAAGATGAATGCTAAGCACATTCTATTAAATTCACTGAATGTTAACATTAAACCTTCTGTTCCCCATAACTGAGTGTATATGATTTAGTTGGGCGTGACGATGCTTTAAGAAATACACTCACGTGCAAAAGAAAGTACACAGATTGTGTTTCTTCCAGTAAGACAAAGTTAACAAAACCTTGTAACGAAATGGAAAATGTATGTTGAAGCATACTGCATTACGTGTGTTTTATCCACAAAATGGCATTGTAACAACAGAAAGCTATGTTGTGATGACCACGGAAGACGGTTCCTACGATGCTGGAAGATCAAGGCCATCCCAAACAGCGGTCGGTAAGCCCGTTTGCCAGCAGCACGAAGTCGTCTTGTCACTTTGAATCTCCTCACGCCATGACACTATGATGTGGCTGCGGATGACGTCACCGTTGGTGAATAACCAACAGACAACGATCCTTTTCTGAGTCAAACACATGTCTGGTCTGTCATATTGTCTCGTGCAACACGATGCCTTTGCAATATGCTTGTTAGAGGCACCTGTTTATGACATTCATGAGGCCTGTTCTCGTTGCGCCGACGACAGTCTCGGCATTTTCTCGTCGAGTCGAGTTTTGTCGTGTGATTGTTCAGTCTTCACGGCAAACAGGTTTTATACCCTCTGTACGAAACGTCCTCGACAATAATCACATTTTTTTCCCGAAAAGTCATAACGTACAAATGATTTTCATTGCATTTTGGCAAATGAAACGTGATGGTTGCGTCCTGTTCAGTCAGTGTCCTTCAATATTTTTACTAGTTACAACGCAAATTTGGGACTGTAGGAACAATTACACCTGTGTACTTTCTTTTGCTCGTCAGTTTATGCCTCTGATGTCAAGCCTTTCTTAAATGTAAAACAGCCGTAAGTCATTCAGGTCTATACGTTTGCCACTTTACTGAAATACGCAGGACTAAAAGGCATGCTTGTGATATCTGTAGAAAGGAAAGTCACGAAGTCACGAAGTCAAAGCGCTATCTTCTCTGTCAGTTTCGTCTTCAGTATTTCACACATTTAATTGTTAATGCAAATGTTCTCCTTCCTGTTTATTTTGTTCCACTCAGTCGCCTTTGTGTTTAAAACACCTAACCCAGAAATTTAAAACTGAATTTAAATACTAATGACAACCTACCGTTCCTGACGAGGACAAAGGGTTGTTCAAGAGGAACGATTATTCGAGTGAACCGCACGGTTGTTATATTGTTCAGCGCTGCTTTCATGTGCATTTCATCAACGTCACGGCTCTCAATAATCCCTGCAAAAAAGTGTTTGTGTTTGTTGAAATTGATTGTATGCCAGTTTCTGCATTGTTGATTACGTTTACATTATGAGAGTGGGTGAACTTGGCTATATGGTGATTTGTTCAGTAATTTCGCTTATATCACAGAGGGCCAGCTTGAAGTATGATTAGACTGAGAAGTCTTCTTTTTTAATTTTAAGGACTTTGATATAGGTGAATCTAAAACCAAAAACCACTCTGTATCTGAGATTCGAACTCGGTCTCTGCGCAGTAGATTGAAATTTATGACACCTTGCGATATCAGTAGCAAGGAAAGTCGACAAAGAGTTTTCTTCTCCGTTATTTTGTCTTCATTAATTCACACATTTAACTTGTTTGTCTTGTTCCAACAAGTCGTCTTTAAGATTAAAATCCCTAACCTTTAAACGTAAAACATATTAAGTAAAAGTGAGAACATCTGTCCAAACGCACGCAAGGGCAAATCAAGTTTCAGCTGGAAATGCTAGGCCACATGTGATGTAAAGGGAAAGGGAGCTAAACATGAGGCCAAATGAGGAACAGTGTGCCAAATTGGCTGGTTTGTTGTTTAACGCCACAATGGGAAATATTCCATCTCTGTGACTCTGATATGTAAAGTTTGGACTGGACGACCCAGTTGCATGAGCATCGATCGTCGCATGACATGCATCAACCAAGTCTGTGAGTATGACCACCCGACACCGTTAGTAGCCTTTTACATGGGTTACTGAAGATCAATTATAATCTGGATCTTCACGGGTTAGTAAACAAATAAAGTCGAATAAAATGAAAGAACGTTTCCGAAAGGAGGACGAGCAAGTCTTGTGAGACTATGTCAGATGTTCACGATGCGAACCTAACCAAACCTAACCAACCTAACGAACACTCTTAACGCCAAAAACAAAACAAATAAGAATATGATAACTTTTACAAATAATATTTAGAACAGGTGATACTGACAGTGCCAGTGATAAATGTCCTTGACTGAATATACATACCTATATCCACAACAGTAGTCGCAGAGGAAACACAAATGAGGACCAGTACCGCGTAGCGTAACATCCCCATAGGAACTCCCATCATATGAGTCTTGCTGCCAGCGAAGTCCACCATTAAGTTCATGTATATTCTAACCTATAAATAAAACACCAATCCATCGCAGTCCTCAAGTTCGTTAAGCTGTCACACGGCAAATATGCCTACATCGTTCTCTCTATTGTTCAACATACATATGTTCCCAACGCAATTCGAGAATGTTCATTTTTGCTATTCATGCATTCTGATAGTGCTGAATCAATTCTGCATGAGTGAACTAATATTGTATGAAACATTCCGGAACTAGTCCACTGTGGCACTCATTTGCTAGTACTGCAATGATTCCACCAGAAGATAGCGTGTCCAGTGTTGTATTTCTGGGACAGAGTCTATGGAACATCATAACGTATTTCCAGCTGCCTCTGGCACAACGATCCGAAACATGCGACCGTCTACAGTAGCACAGTCACAACACTGATTCGTGAGCAAGTGGCGTTTTAGTTTCGATTATT
Source organism: Haliotis asinina (assembly GCF_037392515.1). Classification (NCBI taxonomy): domain Eukaryota; kingdom Metazoa; phylum Mollusca; class Gastropoda; order Lepetellida; family Haliotidae; genus Haliotis; species Haliotis asinina. The sequence goes on along the minus strand of NC_090287.1, from coordinate 33,808,360 downwards.
TAGTCAATGTATTCTCTTCACCTTGTGTACAAGCGGACAGGCTGCGGAAACCTCTTGTGACAGTTTGCAATTAAACTGTCATTGATGATAAGTTGACTGCCCTCATCAATATTTACTAATCTGAAAGATTAACGAGTAGAATATTGTAAACACGTTCTGGGGGATATCCAGATGGTCTTTTAATGTCCCATCAATTCCAACGAGAAATGACATTTTAAAGATACTTTTTCGTTCACACCTGAAATTACTCTTTAAAAACTGGTACCATTTAGCTGATGGGGTGTTAATGGCCGAGCATGTTTAATGACTCTCAGACTCACACATCAATACTTTGACCGGGCCTGGAAGGCAACATTGCTCCCGATGAATGTAAATATAGTGAATTGGTTTGTGGATTCACAGGAGCATTGTTAAAAAGATAGCATAGACACCGTGTATTAATGTTGATAGAGCTGGGACACCGTTACACAGTTTAGTTAATGGAGATAGAGAAATTACATCCAGTTTGTAAATTTAAACTTCAATTAACTGATACCTCTGAAGACTCACTCATATGACTGACAACTTTTTGGTTCTTCTGTACATCTCCTCTTTAACTTGTGATATTAGAGGGTTGAGGTTTACGAGACTTTAATCATCGTTAAATTCTTAGGTACCCTTGAGTGGGCCTCAAACACTACTGGGGCTATAAGGTAGATTAGTGGTTAAAGCAAGCGCTCGCCACGCCGAAGATTTGCGTTCCATTCTCCAAATGGGTACACTGTGTGAAGCCCATTTCTGGTGTCTCTATCGTGACAGTGCTGGAGTATTGCTAAAAACAAAACTCATGTAGTCACAAACACCACTGATCATGAAGGGAGTTGACCCCGAACTGAATTGATAGGCGTCGCGACACTACCACCTACCCACCCTCTACCGCAAAATATGGCACTATACACAATACACAGAGGTTTTCAATCATGCATTTACACCAAAACCACATTTGTAATAGGATCGATAGGTTAGAGACTATTCAGTCAATTCATAGTTATGCCGTTTGTTAATTCGATCGCTTTCGATACAAAGGATATTCTAAGGATTGTAAATGGAAAGCCTGTGTAGGGCTATAAATGTTTCATTGCTTAGTACAGGATCCTGGCTCGGTGTCCTGTGTCACGGACAGGCTAATGTTGAACAGCGTGTGATTGTGTTGCAGATCCATACAACAGAACATGGGACAATCGATATCCGGGCGTTTCTTTTCGTGTACATGTATGTGCTTTTGCAAAACATTGTTTGTTGAACTGCATGTTTAACATAGATAATTCTGAATATATCTGTTTTAGTTGGGTTGTTGGGTGTACATACATTCAGTCTAATTGTATGTAAGCTGATGTTACCTCTTTTATGAGCACCTGGGCGAAAGGAAGTAACCGCCGTCTCCACTTAACCAAAGAGTTGACACAAAGGTGTGTGTGTGTCTGTGTGTCTGTGTGTCACTGTGTGTGTGTCTGTGTGTGTGTAATTTAAGATAGCTATCAGTTTCCAAACAGAAATTGTTTTCCAATAATTTGACTGAAAATTCTCAGCAATTCTAGTCTTGTATGTCATTGCAAAAGAGTCAAGGGATCAAGAGTGAAAAAATACACAAATAAGAGTTCATTCAAAAAGTGCATAAAAAGTAATGTAATGACAAAGGAGTCAGGGGATACGTCATCAAATGCGACCACTCTGGACAACCGTTCACACCACCTCATGACTCCTCATTAACGTTGTCAGTCGACGGCTGACGTCAGTTGGATTCCTGTTCCATAAGTCCAAGAGCGTCCAAGTGCAGTTTGGCGTCAGTCGCTTTCCTCTACGTCGAATAACTCAGCCATTGTTTTTGAACCTACAGAATCGACTTTCATCTGTAAAGAGCACTCTCTCAGAGTCAAGTCGCTGCCTCCGACGTAGAGTTTGTGCACGTTGCAGCTTGGGATGGCGGCATACGCCATTAACGCGGTAGGCGCGGTGTCAGGACTTAGCGATCTTGTGTCTGGTCCGTTTTCTGGTAACGGTTGATCAGTTTGCTGATGGTAGTCAGTCTGCATCCAGTAGACTGGATAGTCTATATAGTTTCCATTTGCCTGTCATCAAAATCTTATAACAGGAGAAAAGTGAAAACATGCCACAACTGACAGAAACTATAGACAGAAGAATCACAGCAGCCCGGGGTTGTTGAGTGTGCCTCTTTCAAGATTTGAAATCTACACGTATTTACTTTCACAACTACTTTCCTTTTTCAAAATCGACATTTAAAATTCATATTATGACGTCTTGCTGCTTTTAGCTACACATAAAGTTACCCACTATATGAGAGGTTTGTTGTATGAAGGAACATTTGGCTTCTGGAATTCCACTTGGCATGTGGAACTTTGGTCACATGGAAGTAATTGTAAAGGGGGTGGGGGGTGGGTAGCCTTGTGGTTACAGCGTTCGCTCGGCATGCTAAAGACTCGGGTTCGATTCCCTACATGGTTGCTATGTGTAAATACTGTTTCTGATTTTCCACCGCCGTGATATTTCTGGAATGTTGCAAAAGGCGGCGTAACACTAAACTCACTCACTCATTAACCCATAACTTGATGTGCCATTAGTTACAAGGGGGATCGAATAATCATAAATAATAGTAATATACTAAATTGTCATGAAACCCCATCAATATTGACATAGTGTGACTGAAACATATACCGAACAGAAAGAGAAACATAACGTTTGTCAAGTTTTTAAACAGAAGACATAAACATGAATGCTTACTTTTATGAGATTTCATATGCGTTTCTTTTGCTGTTCTGGATACATAAACACGTTCACTACCAAGGATATTAATAATAATCGCCAAGCCCTCGATACCCTATGTCATCCGTGTAAAGCAGGGCGGCCTGCAACAGCCTGAATGTCATGATTGATAATCTCCAGTGACCAATCAGAACATCTATCTCGACAACATATGGCGAAACAAGCCGGCAAAACAGAATGTATTTAGCTAATGTATTTAGATGAGAGATATATTTATCAAAATATTCACGGTGTAGTTAGTGCAATATGGTATCTTCCTGTCACATATTGATGAAATTTAGGTAACACTTAATAATATGATTTGTAATCATGCAGAGTCTGTATTCAGTAAAAGGGAAAGAAGTGGAGCGTTTCAAGGTAACCTGAATACGGTGCTTATAATGTAAACTTACAGCTGCATTAGATCATGTACTTTACACATAGGTGCCTACGGGTATTTGGTCATGGATACCTCAAATAACCCTGCAGAATTGACAAACGATTGCTCCACAATATTCGTGCCATTGGTCTCTTTGCGCAAACCTTCCTGTTCATGAGTCTGGCACGAAACCATTAGGCAAGTCCTCGGCAGAGACATACAGCATGGTTTAGTTTCCATCGAGTCCTCACATCAATAACTATTGATTACAGTCGTCATTTACTGTTTGTTGTTCGAGTTGGAAAGAAAATAATTTGCGACGCACAATAGCCGAGGTATTATTGTATTGTTCCGTTAAGTGGGGTATGCCGTCCCCAAACACTTACAGATGAAGCAGAAGAAGGGACAAAGCCTCATGACTTGTTTGTTAACAATAATCAGCAGCTTTACCTAACAGAAAACTGATTTCAGCTTCAGATTTCAACAACTCGGACACATATTTATTTAAAGTGTACGATCAAAAACATATATGGATTCGATACCCCTTTTGTCCTGAAATGCATTTATTTATGTGAAGGAAGTCTTACTATGATTGGACACCGACAACCAAGCATTATATAAGATCAAACACGAAGTTGATCTTTTGTCAGTGTTTTATAAGTGGGACTTGAGAACGTTTTCATTGATTTAATGAATATGATTTGTTTTAATGAATGATTTTTGCCGAACGACCACTCAGTCTCAATTCGCTGATAAGAGTCGTACGCCTTAGCGTGAGATAAACCCTAGAGATCAGTTTGAACATGATTCCATTCAGCAACCAACCGCTTCTGTTTGTTCCACTACTTGTAAATTTCTTTATCTTTGTACTCAAGTCTGATGTCATCACGATGGAATTTATCAATCCCCTTGCTTTATTGTGCATTAAATATACAGGCTGGCAACTAAGGTGTGTCTTAAGTCTCTGGTAAAAGAAAAACCATTCAGTGTTATGCCATAACACTATCGCTACGACCGTCCGTTTCTACCAGAGACATAAATTAATGTGCCACCAAAGTATCACTTAGCCATTGATCATCCTCAGTCCTACAATCATCTCCACCTGCAATCCTCCAATCATTATTTTAACACTCGCAGATGACCGCATAAAATTCAGAGCCACTGGAAAATTTAAAAAATGCACTGAATGGAAACAATAGGGGATGAAAGGTCATGTTTTACATGCTATAAACATAAATTATTGCAAGACGCGAACATTTATAACGGTTGTAAACCAAAACACCTGTTTTATCATCACCCTGGATGAGGGCCGTCATGGTTGTAATATGAGATCGGTTCTGGATGTGAGTCTTCATGGTTGTAATATGAGATCAGTTCTGGATGAGGGTCTTCATGGTTGTAATATGAGATCAGTACTGGATGAGGGTCTCTATGTTTGTAATATCAGATCAGTTCTGAATGAAGGTCTTCATGGTTGTAATATGACATCGGTACTGGATGAAGGTCTTCATGGTTGTAATACGAGATCGGTTCTCGATGAGAGTCTTCATGGTGGTAAAATGAGACCAGTACTGGATGAGGGTCGTAAAGCTAGGAATCCATAAATATGGAAAGTTTTGCGGAAATCGTATGCGTAAAAAATCGAAACTGCATAAAAATCATTAAATGATTCCATGTGTCTGGCTGCGGTTGCGTTTTCCTATGCGGATACGGCAAAGTCTAGACTATGACGTAATTGACTGGGGTTTTCCCGACGTAAATAGATTAGTCAAAGGATATTCCATTCATCAGAGGCGGGAAATCTGCAATGTGACCATGCCACGAAGCAAGAGCTCAGACTTCCACATCGAAAAACTTATAGAACTGGTTCGAAGATAGCCTTTATTATATGATGCCCGAAATTCTGCTGTATTATGTTGTCCAGCGACGTCGTCTCGGTTTCTTTCTTTTTGACTGTGTCAGAACTAAACATGACCTTTCATCTTCATATTGTAGGTACAAGGCTGGGATGCATTCTGGGCCCAGAGATTTTCTTATATTCATTGATAATCTTTATAGGAAAGTAGAATTCGAGGACGGTCAAAGAATCTTCATCTATAATTGTTCCTCAAATGTATGTGCACTTATGTTTCCAAGTGACCTTTCTGCACTATCTAGCACGTGTAATTTGCGTCAAAAGAAATTAAACGTTTTGGTAAGCTTTTGTAATAGTACAGGGATGAAAAATAATAGAAACAAAACTAAGATTATTGTGTTTTAGAAATGGGGGCCTTTTCGTCATTATGAGAAATGGTTCTACGATGGCTCCCCTGATGAAACGGTTTCCTGTTATAGGTATTTAGGAGTAGTTTTCACAAGCAAAGTAAATTCGCGGACATCTATTTTCGCGCACCTATCACTTCCGTATTTACACGGTAGCTACACATAAAAGTGTGACGTAACATTTCGTGTTTGTAAACAAGTCGTCGTCTTCTTTTTCCTGCTGTCACTATTCGGAAATCACAAAATTCAAAGTGCAGGTTTTTATCCAAAGTTTTCCAGAAAACATATTTTTACTCTTCTGCACTAATGCAAAAACATGAAGATAAAAATAAACCCTAAAAAATAGTTTTCATTCATGACATCACCGATCTGCCGGTCTTCTGTATTGGTAGATGGTAATGCTAAAAGGTCATTACCCCAGAAGGCAGGGTAATGTAAGGGAAAAATAACTGTAAGCCCATTTCAGACACAATCCTTATACCATCACAACAAATTTTCTAAGGTACTAAGTAAAAGCAATTAATATTATTTTTTATTATCAAATCAAATGGGTTTAATTAATGAATTACGAACATATGCTTGTGTTTATTCGGTAAAATCTCCAAAGAGATGTAGAATATTATTTAGATTTTCATATAAGATTACTGAAACTTTTACTTGCTTTAAATGCGTCTTTTTGATGAAAAAAGACAAAAGTAGACACATTCTGAACATTTCCAGAAAAAAACCTTATCAGCATTGTGAGACACAAACTTCAAGATTACATCGGTATCAGCTGTTGGCGTCCACTGTTCCCTATACTGTTTGTCCGGGTTTTAACTATCACGAATATTGACGTCATTGCGCGTAATTGACCTTGATACTCTTGTGTGGATGATGGCTTGTTCCCGTTACGATAGCGATATGTAAAATGCTGAAACGTATGTTTTACGAACATTTTATATTGATGAAGATGTGCATAATTGTTGATTTTAATGTGCCGAAACGTGTTAGGTGCGCGCATATTGATTACGCGACGTTATAATGTCTTTAAATGGTTTCCCGAGAAAAACTATAAACCCGGATCTTCGCGTGTAACTGTGATATGATATGTTGTCATTGGTAATATTGTTAGTGAAGTTTTTGGGAATTGAACCAGAGAGAGTATGTGGTAAAATGATCGAAGGAAGCAACCGTTCTTTGAATAGTATGAAATTAGCAAGAAGCATGACTTACTTGAGAAATATGGTCAGTATTGTTCATTGTTAATTTCCAGACATCAAGACGCTTATTACATGCACTACGGAGAAGTGTTCAGCAAGACAAAATTATAAGCTATCTGCAAGAACATTTCCATCAGGTCTACGGGACAACCGCAGGTCAAGTTCTGAACATCACCGCGCCAGTACATTTGTAAACGTCGGCAGAACATCCATCAACGTCTCCACTGCATCAGCCAACTCTTACGTGAGAGGAGAAAAGATTTTTTCACCAATGAGTCACATTTTTTCATCATTGATATTACTGCAGGACTCGTATCTGCATGCGCAGAGGTGAACGTTACATAAGAACATGTTTTCTGGAAGGTGATCGTTTTAGAATATGGTGGCGGTATGATCTGTGGTGGGATAACAGCTCCAGACAGGACGCCAGAGACTGTGATTGACGGGAACCTGAATGCTGAGAGTTTCAGAGACGAGGTGCTGCAAATGACCACTTTATGTTTTTGAAGCAGAACGACCTTAGGCTGACTTTTCAACGCCACATCACAAGACCACACACTGCTCAATCTTTAAAGCAGACTTGTCCAATAACGCTTTAGGAACTCTGCTACATATGTCCATGTACTTTCATCGACGTTTAGTGGCCTCAATGAGGTGAAGTTGTCAGACCGGCATCAATGCACATGGGCAACACACTCGCTTTTGATCATGTGAACTAGTTCGTGAACTCCCTCTATGTTGTGGTTCTTTGGCATATGATCTTCTTAAGGGAGTCATCTTATTGACCATTGAGCGTTACCAAGCACTGAAACATGTGTCTTTCCGTGTAATACAATTGCCTTCGCGTCAGTAAAAATGTAACACTTAGTCTGATTATTGTTTTGTATGACAATAACTTTTGCTTTTTAACACAGAACAGCTGCATATGAACAAACCTATAAATCAGCCGTGATTTCAGGTAGTTGTAATGCGAACACTTTTCATCTGTGTATCTTATCCTTTCGTCAATCAGAACACATTCACAAAATGGCTCGGATGTCACGTGTGTGCACAGTCAACACATCTATCGATTTTGTACCATGTGCTTACCGGGTGTGTATCGCACCTGATTAGAATATGTGTGACATTTAATAAAAGCAGATCTGATGATGTCATGACAACCATCTATCGACCACGATGATACTCTGATATCAAATGTTTTGTGATAATATATGTCATATGGCTGCCATCATTCCTCCATGTGTTGTTATTATTTTTCCTAGCTATTTATCTCTCTCAAAATTAACCAAAATTGGATATATAAAAACGATATCTTTAGAAATTACTTGTACTTGTACTTGTACTTGTAAGCATGAGCAACACAAAAGTCTCCATAATGCTTACAAATCCCGTCTGTTGTACCATGCCAAATATACCATATCATAAACATATTTATAGACTTAATAGTATCGCATTTAACACACTGCATATATTGAGCTGCATATAAATTTAGTATAAAAAATATAAGTGTCTTTTAAACACATATCTTACCTTTGAAGCAACAATGCTATACTGGGTCTAACGAAATTTGCAGTACTATTCCAGACAGTTAATATTGTGGCACAGAATCAGAAGCCCATGTCCAAATACGATACGGTCAATATGAAGTCATATATAAAACTCACTAATGCCTAAGACGGCGATCAATTTGTCGAGAACATAGTTATGAACTGACCAAGCGCCACGTATTATGGTCCACGTTTCCTGAGAATCGCCTGTGTCTGAGGAACACCCATTTGTCGATTTTCAGTAATCGAAACAAGAGCGTTGGTGAAGAGTGCCTGCATGGTTTTCACAATGAGGTATTAATTATTACAGTGCTGGGCAGATATAGTTTGTATGGCTTTACTCTTGGGAGCCATTGTTGACGTGTTTGTGCTTGTTATATAATTAGATGTAATTCTGATATAGGACGTTTAATATTTACAATTGTTCCTCGACTGAAAGGATGAAATTATTCATTTATTACTGAATATCAGAGTAGTCTTTACCTAATTCAATGAGGAGTTCAGAAAATATCAATCAGGTACTAATGAACTGAAGAAGGATTAGCATTGCATAGGAAATATGTTTCACAGGGAATACTTGGTAGCTGAAGCGTCCTGAGCCTAACTACGACTAACTAACTATGCCTGGTTTGGTTGGGCTGCCACATGCTTTCAACATCACTCCCTCCGTGGTCCACACATTCGTGTCAGCAAACCTGAAATGATTAAATGCCACTGTCTTCCTTTCGAAGCGTAAAGATCCTCCACAGCGGATCTACGTCATCACCTGATGCTTGCTGAAAACTCAATGAGTTTAAAGCCTCAGTCATGCTTTGCAAAGGTATTGAGGCAGTGACATTTATGGATATATGGATTGTTGTGAATTGGAACATACCGTTACAGAGCAAATGTATACTCCTTTATCACCTGGTACTTGCATTATATTGGTCATTTCGTGAGGTACTAAGTGACAGTAAGAAAAAGCATATTTGGTTCCTTTGATTTTACAGAACCGGCCCGAGTTTGCCATCTTCAGTGTTACCATTGTTGTCTAGTCTCTAGACGATCGTGCTGAACCCACGATTCATCCATTGTTCTACATAGCTCAACACAATCAACGATACCAACATCAGAATGACATAAATCTATAAACAGATGATCAACGAGGAGCTTGTATCACCAGAGGCCTAGTAGTTCAGTGTGGTGGTACCACCTAGTATTTCCATTCCAGTCCTCGAAATGTTCTAAACACTGTCACCTGTATTAGCTCGATGGTTTGTCGTCGAACCTCCGTGCTCCTACATCTTCCTTGGTGATGGCAGTTGAATCTCTTTCTGATCTCCCTAGATAAACTTCAAGGCTATATCTTCACCTCCGGTCTCCGCTACTGACTTCTCTTCAGCTGCTAAGGGGGAAACATCCCGTCGTAAAGAAAATGCTCTCTCTGTACCCATAGGGATCGTTGGAGTTCGTATGTGTTTCCGTTGGTGATCGATGCTTCTTGTAATGTATGTCAGTAACGGACATAGTTCAGTTTATCAATAATACACAGTTACATTGATGACTGCAGGCATATTGTACCTTGTTGGGTGTTTGGTTTCAAATGTTTCAGTTGGGCTCAGTACTTCTTTTCGTTAAAGGTCTTGAGGGTGATGATTCGAAAAAGTACGGACATCCTTTGAAATCCATTACACACTGAGAATCTGACCATTTGATTCAGTTTGTAAAGGCACGTTTTGGCCTATTCTTGTGGCTCAATTCTTGTGGTCCAATCATGTGGCTCATTTTACATTTTAAATATAGTTCACGACAGAAGAATTTGTAATGTATTTTACATTACACAGAGGTAGTATTTTGACATCAAAGTTATTTTGTTTTAATGATTGTGGTAAAATGTAAGCCAGTGCACTAGATGCTAAGTAATAAGTGCATGTAATTTAATCGTTTTATCATTTCTGCTCTTGACGCTAAACCGAACCTAAACTTTAATGTACGGTTACCGTAGTTAATATAAAATGGACGTAGCAATTTAAGCGTTTTCAAATTGTTCAGAAAATGCTTGCCTCGTACCAACTTTTTGATTGTCTGTCGATGTGATTAATTACTTTTGCTTGTCCGTAGATATGGTTTTAAGTCACGACTGAGTGAGATTCATTAATATTACGGCTAAATAACATCACGTGCTGTTTTTCAGCCTACGCGAGTGGTAGCGGGTCGGCGACCCCTCTACAGGTGATTTAGATTCAAAGCTTTTATCTGACGCATCGATGTCTAAAATCCATATCGCCCTTTAGGGAATTGTTTACGGACAAGACTTTTGCGTGGAGTGGGAAATCCCACCTAAATCAGTGAATTATTGATAGCTACTAACATTTTTCAATTCGCTAGCAGGTGTGACAGATTGTATCTGGTCTGTATAGTGTTACCCGTGAAGATCCGGGTTAGAGCTGAGAGCCGGGTTAATACCAATTTCGCCCATGATCGTCCTGGAGTTAACATTCAACCACAGGACGGCTACACCTTTGCTGCTCACTTACGTCATCGTCTTGCCAAAGCTGTGGAGACTGCACAACGTATCCCTGGTTTGAGAAAAATGTCTCTCCAGTTTTGAGAGACTGAAATCTTAGAAACTGGAGACGAGACTGGCTCACCACAGACGTGAATGATACCAACGGGAAGAATTAACCTTTTGCGCCTAACTGCATCAGACAAATCGATGGATTCGGTGAAGTCTCATGGTATGGGGAGCGACATAAAGCACATAAATATCCAATTCAGTGGTTGTCCAGGGGAATTTGATAGCTAATCGGTACACCAACGAAGTCCTTGCCTTCTTTATGGACCGACAGAGGGAGGTGTTCCAGCATGGCGGCGCTACTTCACATACAGCACACGTCAAGGTGCGCTACCTTGCCACTTCTACCTTCGTACCATGGAATTCCCCATCGCCAAATCTAAACCTGATCCAACACCAGTGGAATGAACTCGATCCACGTGGGCAAAACCGCTTCAACTTGGAATGAAATAATTGCTCTTATATAACGCGGTATATTCTTCTAGCAATGGCTTATGCTTCTTTTTTGGGAGGAAGTTGTTTCGCTGTTGCTGTTGTTTTCGCTTTTTCTTTTAAGAATGTACAAATCCTTCTTCCTTTGCAAAGAAATTTCCCTATGAGTATTGGTGAAGCAAGCTTACTGGCAAACAAGGATAAGGTGCACCGGCGGTTGACCGTCAGAGCCCTATTTTCGCGGATATCTCCCTCCCATTTGCATTATTAGTTCAATATAAAAGATACAAAATAATAAATAACGTGATGACCTCTTCAGGAGGCAGTGTTAGGCCTGTGTAATCGTTTTCACTTCCAATGTCAACAACGCAAATGGTTCTTTGTGACATTTCACTCATACAAGTTACTGCATTTCTTCGTAGCTGGTTAAAAAGTTAAATGATCTCAAGTGTAAGTGTATTAGGTGTGATACAAACCTTCCACCTGAAGCTTTAACGGCACTGATCGAAGGACATCCAAGAAAAACAGTAGAACTGTCTTTACGCAGTAGCAAAGCTTTTAGGCACCATGTATAAGGATTGCCTGTAAACGTTTAACAGCTTGATAATATTTAGCTTCGGCTTTCCAATACGAAGAGCTCGCAAATATAAAATATTGAGATACAACTGAGATATAATGCCACAGGAATCTGTACATGCAACACTGGTATTGAGTCGTATCGATGACATTGGTCCTTTGATGTTTGTCCTATTCATTTGCCACCTCTTTCAGGCAGAGCGTTTGTCATAACAATATGCATTATATCTGTCCGTGAGATTGTGTTCAATAATGTCAATAGTTACTCACACTAATAGCTAGAAGGGTACTCACTGACAGATAATGAGTTAATATACCTAGAAATGGCTCTCTGGATATTACAATATGTTATTGGATCATAATGCCCTTTTGTAATTAGTAAGTGAAGCAAAGACATCCGTTATTTTGCTGACCCGGTACTGAAATACTACCTAACAAACCCTATATGAATATATAAATGAAAATACTTTGTAAACACTGTCTAGCAATAATGCTGGTATAGTTGTCCGTTTCTAAATGTTATTTTGAATTATCTATTAGTGCCTGCGTATAACGTACCTTGGAGCATAACCAGCCTTGTCCAGATGGGCAGACAATTCACTTTGTGTCTCGGCAGTGTATTGATTTATTGTAGTAAAATGAATGAAAAGCTGTTACCTCTGTTCCATTGTTTTTGTTCGACGAAGTATGGATTGATAATGCAGACAGCTATAATGCAAACACAGCAATACAATCAGTTACAATCAGCAATACAATCAGTTGGGTGCGTGTCCTGTCCTCTAAAGCATTTCAAATTCGCTAGCAGAGTTGCATCTTTTGGGTGTCCCAGAATCCAGTGATAGATAGTTTGAATCCTAGATTTGCCCAGTTTTTGCTTGTTTTAACTCCTCACATGTACTTGTAGGTCATACAATTTATGTATGTCTTTCATGCACTAATTTACGCAATACGCACTCATTCATATTTGGACATGCATGATCATACAGAATATATCCCAGACTTCAATAAATTACCCAAAATATTCGATATCCAGAGATATTATTTTTAGCGCATAGTGTTTTCTAATCGTTATGCGAAACCTCCTCTTCATCTACAACATTCACATTGAAACACAGAAGTGTCTTCAAAACATTCAGAAGGTAGATTTCTCATACCTTTGAAGAATTTCCAAGGAAGCTGCAATGGCATCAAGAGAGAAGGTTTCACCACGCCTTGGTTATTTCAGTGACAAAAAACGGTCGATTGTTCGTGAATGATCATTTTCCCACATGCAGACAGTTGAACACAAATACACGGGTAAACTATATAAAGAAAAAAGATTGTCCTGTGTAGCATTCATGAGAGTGACGTCATCGATTTCGAAGACAAATGGCACAATGGCTGATTTTTCCATTTAAAGGCACACTATCACGACGCACGTCTCAAAATCAGTTTTATATTTCTCTCATTAGTACTATCAGCTCTCTACCATATACTTTTTCCGAAAAGAATACGTATTAAATGTACAGTATGAAATTAAATATTTCGAATGAATTAATGAAACGTTGCTCTCGCGAATCTACCTACCGAACTTCATTGCAAGCGAACGCCATATCGTTATGTCCATCGGAACGCTCTTTACGGACTTCCTATAACGCAGTTTGATTGAGGTCAACATCGACAACACATCCTGCGAGAGTTTCCGATGTTCGGAGAAATCGTTTATTGCCCATATATGGCAAGCGTTATCTGTTGAACGCTCCTCGCCTCAAAGTTTTAATTATCGATTTCTAGCAGGCTATAAGGGATAATAAATCTGCCATTGTATCAACAGTAAGCAAAAGTGAGTCCGTACACACACACACACACACACACACACACACACACATATATATATATATATATATATATATATATATATATATATATATATATATATATATATATGAGAACGATTGACATTGTGCCTTTGGACAATTTATACGGTACGCTTAACCGTGTATGAAAAACAGGAAGCCCACCGGGATGCTGATCCTGTGAACATGTAACTAGCCCTGTATCAAAAATAGGAAATTGAGGTAATGTGTTAAAATACTGTTATCAAAGAATTACTTACAGTGGGGTAAAATTAAACAAGCAAATAAGCAAATATTACAAACCATCACTTGGTGGTCCCTGTTGATTCAATTAGTGTCACTGCCATGTGAATGAGACAAACGGGCAAAGTAAGAATGATCAGTATCTTTGGCAATAATGGTCTCTACATGTTCTTCATGCAGTGGCACTGGGGATTTGTACCTCTCCCTGTGAAACGTAAATATGCGCAACAGCAAATTTAACGAAAAGAACTGGTCACTGAAAGCATTCTTCAGACCAATTATGTTTAGTGTAATGATCTATACACGTAGACATTGTATAGCTACCACAATTGTAAACTTTTTTCGAAATATCACCTGTAGTCAATGACACGGTAAAATATATATACTCATAGAAAAATGGATGGTCCCCACGGGTCCGGCTATGAAATAAAGTTGTAAGCCCGCAATGTAACTAGCAAGCAACGGGCCGCCGGGCAGACGTTATTTCATACAATGCGCTTAAATGCTAAGAAATAGAATTCGATGTAAGAACATCAGATAGTATATATTCGAACTTTCCTATCGACTTCGACTTTCCTTTAAACTACAAAGACATTTTTCATATCATTAGAAAACCACGAGGAGATAAATCCAAGAACTGTTGAGACAGGAATGACAAAATTTAAAGAATGGCAAATTCTTTGTTGTATACAAATAATTTCAGTCGATCCGAATTCCTTCTGGTGCAAGTGAAAAGAGACACTACAAACAATTACAATTAATCATTTCATACGAAAATGGTACTTACAAATTATTTCAATTTTAAACTTTACAAAAATGCATTTCTGTATGCATTTTTATGGCCAGGGCGGAAAAAGGGCGTCTGACCAGACTACCCCTTCTTCATGAGATCGTAGAATGATTCACAGTTCATCTGGCTCACAGGTTACACGTTATGTGTCTTTTGCACTTATTCAGTGTACTTTTGTAATGCACAATGCCATTGATAGAATATTGCGTCCGTATCGGGCCGCCAAACTTTCTAGCGGTCGTGATATCCAGATTTCCGTTTGACAGAGCACGCTATAGACAGAGCCCGCTGTATCATGTGTTTCCAAGAATTAGAAGGAGCATGACCTTCCAATATACAAGTGATTAGATGTAACAAATAATACGGATTAATAGTTATATATATATATATCTAGCTGAATGAGTTGGTCTCGAAATTCTGGAATGGTTATTGTACTAAGGTGCGCAATATTCAGTAAGAATCGAGATTGTGTGATAAATGTTTTGACTTAGAATGGATACACACAAGGGATCAATAAATCAAATTCATTCATCACCATATAAGGGATAGTTATATTCAGTTCAACTAAATCAGTGCTATCGGCCATCGGAAAGTTTTGTTAGATTCGGCTGTCAAACCTTAGCATCGATGGGTTATGTGAACCTCATTGGCGTCGTAGCCAGCCAGTCCTTACATGTTGGCTTATGCCCATCGGATTGGAAATCAATTTTTGTAACTTAAAGATAGCTTCTAACGAATTCGGTGTGGCTAGCGGAGAGGAAATAAAATCAGTATCTAAAACACAAACAACTTCTACTTCTTCCTAGAATAAATAGTAGAGCTGGTTCCAAACCCGTTATCTTCAACGGTATTAATATGGTCAAAATAAATTGTGTAGAATGTTTACTTATAAGATGGATAAGTAGAATAGCTTCTAACGAATTCGGTGTGGCTAGCGGAAAAAAATAAAATCTTGAAGGACTGGTCCGTATACACGATGCAGTATCTAAACCAGAAACAACTTCTGCTTCCTCCTAGGACAAATAATAGAGCTGATTATAAAACCGTTATCTTCAACGCTATTAATATGGCCAGAAGAAGAAGTAGAATGTGTACATTTTATGCATCCCTACATGCACTAATGTGTACTGCAACGTGATTGATGTCACAAATTACATATTACATGAAATTGTTGAGTTGCACTGCTGTCCTTGAGTGGTGACCATTGGTGCCTCTGCCTGAGAGTGTGCTTCACTCATTCTACATATGTAGGGAGTCATACCCATGTTTTACCATGGGCCTGAAACCCAACTTACAGGAAATTTAATCTGGAATTTGTCATTTGACTACTTTCTAAAGGGCATCCTATGGTCATAGCTGTGTTGCCTCTCCACCTTCGGTCTATACTAAGCAGTGGAAACACTGACGCATTGTTGACAGATTATAATTATGGAAACATCATAAGTAGCATTGATCCACGTGGACTCTTTTATTTCATGACGAGTAATTTGCCTCAGAAAATTTATGTTGAGTTATTGTCAGTACGTCTGTCGTCCCATGTGTCCACGGATGATACCCGGTGAACAAATGAACAATTACAGTTCACTTTGGAATACTCCATCATAGATGTAAGACGATTCAGATGTTGCTGATAGCTGACCGCTGAGATGCTCTGATGCAGGTAAGCACTCTGGCCCCTGAGTACCAGAAATGTGAAATTCCTTGACCGTACTTTTCTCTCCAACAGCTCGATTGTACAATATTGAGAACTTCACTGACGTATTATGCAAAGACTGACTATGGGCAACCACTAACAGTTTTTTTTTTCCTTTTACACAGCACAATAACAATCAATTGACATGTTAATACCAACCTCTGAATGTAGTTAACTTGACAAAATATAGTCAAATGTTAATGCGTTGCAAATGTACTCAAAGTCGGTCCACGTTTTCCTGTATTTTCAAGCGGCATTGTATTCGTAGCTTTAAATTTCACTCATGCTGAATTAATGAATTTCAGGTTCATCTTTATCGAACTCAAGATACGCTTAACTGTGAATAGAGAGTACTTCTGAAGTGACAGCATTTCATGAAAGCATGTATTCTGAAAAAGTAGTTGCTAGACAGGGCCGTAGGTAGACCGGAAGGTAGGGGAGCAGGGGAGGTGCCGCTCTAGAATGTTTTTACAGATTACTTTTTCTGCTTCAAAGTATCGACAGAATATTCTTTTAACGTTGATAGTGCCCCTCTTATTTAGAAAAGTTGACTACGGCCCTTCAGCATACCAGTTTTTCGAATTGTAGTTTATAGCAGACCGTACTAAACTTGTCATAATCGTGCTTTGTAAGAAAATGTTCCCTTGTCTTGCCTTCTCAGACCATCAACCTCAAACATTATCCAGTCCATATTGTCCATTGGGCACGAAGGTGAACCTAACGGTAAAACTATATATGACGATGTAGGCCTCCCTTGCCTCACATATAGTTTGCTCATACAGTTTGCTTATTCGGCAAAGATATCCTTCCATGACCATGACTGATGATCTCCATGACCACTGAAGTGATGACTTATCAGAAACTCGGCTGATTGCAAAGAAAATCATGGCCACACAAAAGAGCTGCCTTTTTTGACAGCTTAAATTTCAAATTTCCTCCGTTGTGTTTACGTACAGGAATTGTTAAAAGTAAACAATACGAAATTGTCTTCTGTTCATACACTAATACTGACAATGGAACAAAACGGTATGTTGTATATTTGCTTTGTGTTAGTAAGAGTCATCTACCACAGTTTGTGGAATGTATCCTCTGTTCAAATCTGGCAATCGATCAGTATCCAGTGGATTGCAGGTCGACCAACACAGCTATCATTTCTTATCGGCAGTAGAAGCGGTGATATTTTACGAGTGTTTCATGTTTGGACAATCTTGCATGTCATTTTGAACAATTCCTTACCAAACAGGCTCTCTCGATACATATAAATACATACTGTTTGTCGGTGTATTTCAGAGCGTTGAGTGTTGTGTCTATCGCTGTTTCTTGATGGCATGACTGATTACGTTTCATTTCATAATAAGGGTTGCCGACCAAGAACGTGAATCTCATTCCTGAGAAAGCTTTTAACAGGCCCATGTAACAGGAATTATTCTTGGTGTCCTTAAAAGGTCCTACGGAGCCTTAAAATGTGATGCTGTTTCTGGGTGTCTCGAACGTTTGATCGCAGGTAGTAGGTTTGCACTCAGCAATTTTCCAACGGTCTGTAAATAATTGCGCCTGGACCAGACAATCCAGATGTGGATATAGGATGCATTTCGGCTGCAAGTTGTATACGGTGAATGACATTTCACATTTAACTTCAGATACGAGCCTAACCAACCGATCCCTTTAGTCGCCTCTAATGCAACGGATGCTGAAGACCAATTTGTATCCGGATCGTCAGGGGTAAATCTGGTTTATCAAACGTTCATCTCCTCATGTCTAATAGATATGTAGAAATACAAATGTGATACAAACCTGATAATTCTAAAGCATGTACCAGAATCTCGCAGGCTTGTACTGGCAATTCATGGCCAAGGTTGTCAACGTAAACTCATTTTGCCAGTTAGGTGATAGTGTCTCGGAAAGAATGGCGATTAATTCCTTGACAAGTGCCATCGATTCAGCATATTTTGTAGAGTACCTATCGGGTAGGCCTTTAGCAGCCCATGCGTGCCATAAAAGGCGACTATGCTTGTCGTAAGAGGCGACTAACGGGATAGGGTGGTCAGACTCGCTGACTTGGCTGACTCATGTCATTGTGTCCCAATTGCGCAGATCGATGCTCATGCTGTTGATCACTGGATAGTCTGGTCCAGACTCGATTATTTACAGACCGCCGCCATGTAGCTGGAATATTGCTGATAGCGGCGTAAAACTAAACTCACTCACTCACTATACGACCTAGTCTGTTAATGTGGGTAAGACTGTTGACTTGAAAAGTACGCATAGTTTTATAGGAGCATATACAGTGAGCATTGTTGAACTCGTCCTGAAAGGAACTTGATGTGTTGACCTTTTTACACCCCTTTTCTTGCTTTTATATAGCGCTACGACCCCGTCAGTGACAATATATACCCAATATGGCATTTCTTGCGTTACAACCCTTGTGGTCAGGATGACCTAAATCCCTTATCAATCTTTGAAGATTATAGGTTTTTTTTACTATTTCAGTTTGGGGAAGCGTTGAGTTTCATCTCGTCGGGGTATTCATGCCGTAGTACATGTGAAGCTGCTTTCATTTGCGCCTCAGCAATGTATATACACTCTTCAAAAAAGGAAACGCAAAACCTAAATATCAATGAAAATTTGGTGTTATTCAAGGACGTGTAGATCAGCGGAAAACAAAGATACATGAATGAAATTTTGTGGATCATTGCATTGCCATCTTGTTCATATTTCATGAGAATAACAGTCATCACAGTCATTAGTGCTGTCCAACAGTTAGTGTTGAAGTCAGTACCTCGTATGACCACCTCCAGCTGCTACCACTGCCAAACACCTCCTGGGTACAGATCGAATCAGTTGTTGGATGTTTTCTTGTGGAATCCACCTCCATTCCTCCTGTAGCATGTGGAACACCTGTTGAAGATTACGACGTCGACGTACCCGACTTACTCAGAGGTGTTCGATTGGGTTGAGATGCGGGCATCTGGAGGGCCAGGGGGTCGTATTGATGTTGTTATTCGCCAGGTAGTTCACGGTGGCACGTGCTGTGTGTGACCTGGCGTTGTCCTGCTGGACGGTCAACAAGGTGAAGGATGTGAAGACGGAGAATCTGGCCGTCAGATTGCCTTGGGCAAGCACAAGTTCCGATCTGCGGGTGTATGAGATCGTCTCCCCACACCATAACACTGCCCTCACCTGCCCGATGCAGTTACGAGCAAAACCGTGTTAGACCACCTCACTCGCCGACGTCGATGTAAACGTATCAAGGAGGGGGCAACGTTTGGACGTTTGGCACGTAATCCTACTTCTCGGAGGTGGTTCCAGATTGTCTGATCAGACACTCTTCGGGCTCCAAACTGTTCTTGTGCTGTGCACGTTACGGTCACGTAGGTGGGATTCCCCGGATGTAGCGATCTTGGGCAGGTGTGGTGATCTTATACGGTCATTTGTCGAATTTGTTTGACGAAATAGATCCCAATGAAATGAACGTTGAAAATCCTTGACACCTCACTGTTAGATTCGCCAGCTTGCAATCTCCAACTGCCTGATTTCGATCAGCAGCGTTGAGACGTCCCATTTTCGTGTACAGAACTTGCAAAGGATGAAATTGTGAGGTTCATCTTGGTCTTTTATAGTCACATGCTGTACTCATGCTTTGAACCTGAGAAGCAATCAGTGTGCCTGATATTCGTGCTGCATGACATCCACGAACATCACGACATATGAGTTTACATATGTTTACAAAATTGTAAGTATCAGTTTTGAATTTCAGTTTGCGTTTCTTTTTTGAAGAGTGTATAGTAAGACATTTACAGCCTTAACTGGTTATCCCAGTGACCGTATTTGTCAGCACATCGGCAGGCCCAAGGCAATGGTAATATCACTTTGACTGACAATTGTTGTCTTTTCGTCTGTACATTTGCTGCCTTTAAATGTGGAAACCATATGACTACATTATACGCCTCTACTGTTGCAGCCATGAGCAAGAAACACGTACTTGTTTCATTTTGGTCATCAGGTATAGTTTATTTCACTGCTTGACATATTTATGTTTCTACAGATTTGTGTGTGGTATAACCAACTACAGACGTTTGGAATCAACGTACTTCCCGTCTCAATTCTGAGCTAATTTCTTCGTTGACACTTGTGAAAGGATTAGTCAGATTCTCATCTGTTTCCGATCCATTGATGTATCCATGTATGTTAATGACTGTTGACAATACGTGTTCCTTTTTCTTAGGTGTATTAGAACCTTTAACAGACAGTTCAAAGACCTAATTGTTTTATGACATCAGACGATGACTGTAAACTTCTACAATGCGGTCTTCACAAGCAATCAAATATCATGAACTGGTTTTGTACGAGTACACCCATTCAAATAGTCTTCTTCAAACGTTCACAGATATCCGTGGTTAGTAATCCAAGTCTTTGGCTGACATGTCAGAACTTAATACCTCATATAATCATCAGAAAATAATCAAATGTGGACCAGATATTTCCGTGACTATATCTGGAAGTGATGACAAATACAGCACTCTTCACTGGCATGAAATATTGTAAAATGATCATGCCAAAGGCGACGTTTATCATCTTGAAAGTTCCACCCGCAGTCGTATGGTTCACGCTAATATTACATGATACCTCATTATGTTTGCTCTCTATAACTAAAAACATAAGTACATATTACTATGAGATTACAAGCATCATTGAAAACACTTTCAGAATGGAAATTTGTGGCGTTAATTTCAGTTCCGAGCTGAAATCAAAGTAACAAATCCTTCTGCTGCGCCCCCGCCTTTACTGGACCCTCACACGAAGAATCAGGTCAGAACATACATCCCGCAGCGTTAGGCCTTCTCTCAAACGTTTATATGGACCATCTGTAACAAGGACGCGTGGTTTGATCGACGTGCAGTCTTTTCACGACAGAATGTTATTATGTACTATTATGTTTTATCTGACTACCCTCTTATTACTAATGCCTAAATTCATTATGAAAACAGGACACTCCACAGATTCCTAAAACCACTCGTTGTTAATGGATCTGCGGAGTTACAGCAAAGCAAAGTGCCATGACACATTTTACGTATTTCGAGACAAATATCTGGGAAAGACAGTGGCATCCAAACTGCGTGGTTTGTGAGTTGATAAGGAAGGAAACACGGCTGAGTACTTTGCTTGGATGTAGTCTACAAGCCTGAAAAGTGAAATTGAAGGCATTCTGTTAATTATAAACTGAACGGATGAACTTAATCATCCGAATCATTATTTTCTATTCTTTATTCTAATCTGTAAATGATGATTTTAAATAATCCGAGGTTCTCCAACGGGAGCCTAGCCCTTCTGTCACCGGATAATGCAGAGGTCTGCAGTGATAAGGAGTCTTCACATTCTCGGGAAGGTTCTTGGTGGGTTCGATTGGCAGCGGTTTCTAAGAGAAGTCACATTCGCTGTCCGTGTTTAGGAGACAAGGGCCTTGAGCAGATAATGAGCTTGACCAGCCTGACTGTTCCCAGATAAACCGAACATTGGTTGTTGCCTTCATGAAAAAGTGGTTTCGACAGCTGTGCTGCGCTGTGCTCTTAACGCATGTGCAGTGAATAGGTTCTCGGAACTCAAACAATATGTACGCCCAGAGTATGAAGTCGTGAGCAATAATCTAACCCTGGTTTTGTATACAAACAAGTAAATAATCTACTCGTTACATAAAACAGCTTGTTGATTGTGGTAAACAGTCTCTGTCACGGAGAAAGCTCAATGTCCGGTTTTTGTGTACACCTATATGTCTGCCTGCCTGTCTGTTGAAGACAATATGCAATACACAGCTTCAATCATTGACCACATGCAGTTTGAACTTAACACATATCAGGCTATACGCCGTAATCAAAATACATTGATTTACGACTCATGCACCCGAGTCCTGTCTCTGATACATTATGTAATTAGGCAGGTGTGATAGTTGTACACATGACATGTTTTATGTCCACTACTTCCATTTTTTTTGCGGATGACTTTATCTGACGGAAACTGTTGCAAACTCTTGTCAGTTTCAAGTCCTGCTTTGTACTTGGACAAATGACATTTTCCAGCCACGCAGTAGTTCACCATCTCTACTGAGATGATTTTTGACTGGATCGAACGCAAATTCAGAGAACATGTATTTACAAAATCCAACACCTCTATATATTCATTCTTTATTCTTTAACTTCGTCTAGTGTATATGATTTTGTTTGACAACAGTATATGAATCCATACTGAAACGACGCATCAAGTACAATAAAGGAATTCGTTATCCACAAAGAATCTTAGTTTTCTTGTGACTCGCCATACTTATAAAATGCCCATCAAACAGATCATCTCTCTGTACACACAATGAGCCCTCGGCGTATCAGCAAATGAACCAGCCAATCGTAAGCCGTCGTTACACTTGAGTGCACTCCCACCCGCTGTGACTGGGTTCGGTTCCTCGTGGGCTTTGTTTCGAGGGAAGTAGGCCCACGTACAAAATATTGCACGTTTGAATCGCGATTGTATGCTTATAATTTTGTTTATTTGTTTTTTACAAGCAGCAATGTATATTATATGTCATGAATAAGTGATAAGTGTTTTTATATTTGATTTTTAGGTTGCATGTGACAGTTTTTAGAGATTGTTTTAATCTAGTCTCTTTGATCTGCTTTAATCCCCTTGGTCGGCCTAGTTGAACTGAGCTGAACGGAACAATGTTATTTTTGCTTAGATGGGTGCCTGTCGTTAAAATAACGCGTCGCAGAACCGGATGAGGTATCAAGGTCGCAAAATTGTAAAGGCGTTTTTTTCTCGTTTACAGTAAATTATAAACCAACCTAGCGTCATCACCCGAATCCTAAATTCCTCTATTTCGGTCTGTAAATAATATCGATAACAATGTGCACACATGTATCCACAACATAAAGCATGTTCAAAGTCCTTCGTCGATACTGTCAGTTTTCAGGGAATCAGTGTGCAAATGTCTGCTTGACTTCCTTAATCGCTCACGTAAGGACAACATCAAATGACTGTTTCTTGTGCCCTTGGGGAACATTACACATTAATTGCTCCCGTGTTCAGGGAGCTCCACACGACTTGCTGGCCTTTACATGAAGTGTTATGGCTGTTTGCGTGACACTGCTTCTGATTAACTTTCCTCTTGATTATGTTTCAAAGGGTACCTACTGCAATTTAAAAAATCGGAACTTCACATGAAAGTGCTTTCATGTAATATTACTGTAATCAATAAAAAATTATTCACTGATTTTATTTAGATGGCATAGATATTTATGAAACAAGCATGCCCTTGTGTTAAATTAGTAATATCAGGGTCCTTGCTACCTTGGACGAGGTGACATGAGGGCCGTGGCCCATAGGTTCTGGAGCTGACTTGTCCTAGAAATTTGCTGGAACGTGTCTTCGTATCGCAGTGGTATAGTTCGAGTTGCTAATGACAATCATTGCATTGTCTGCTCCAGATTCGATGAATGACTCGCGTCATAAAGCAGTAACATTAATGAATGTGGGTCGAACCAAAATCGATATCAGTAATGAAACGGTCTTTTGCTTCAAGGTGAAGATCTAATCACATATTGATTGCTTTGTTAAAATGAATTGTTTGTCCTGGAAGGCCACGAGGCGTAGAGAGACAGCGCTTTCCAAGAACCCTCGTTTGTTATCATGTATCCCGTCCCATGGGTGGGCCCGGTTAGGAGATATAAGCATTCACATCATGCCCAGACAGTTTGACAAAGTTTGTTATGCCAGACATGAATGTTTTTGATAATTCATCACATTTCGGTCTTGAAGCTCACCTTGTGATGATTCAAAAGCTGATTTTGCGGAGAGTAGTGGTGGTCAATATACACGTAGGTGATGATGCATTAAAAAAGAAAGGGTCATCCCACAGAAGACACCCTCACTCTTCATCCCACCAAAGGACTTGAAATATGTGTGGGCGCTACACTTTGACCGCTTGCAAATATTGCTGTAGCATTATGAATGCCATCCTTACCATGCGAGCCCTGAGGCAGTGATAACCTGTTTTGTCATGTGGACAACACGTACGATCTCAGGTCAGAAGATCAGTAGGTCCACTTCCACCAAAGGACTTGAAATATGTGTGGCCGGTACACTTTGACCACTTGCAAACATTGCTATAACATGTAACAATGGCATCCTTACCATGCGCGCCTACAAGCATGGCATCTTAACTTTGTCACCCTACAGACTGTGTTAACGTCTTTTGTCAAATGAACTTCGGATCAGAAGGTCAGTGATTGGAATCCCATAAAGGGACTTAAGCGTTTATGGCCGCTACATTTCCATCGATTGTATATGTGTATGTAACATATAAGAATTCAAGAAAATGGCTTTGCTCCATTTGATGTATTGAGCTGCAGGTCAGGGAAAGATCTAATGCCACCTTGCCTTAAGTAGCCTTTCTTTGTAGCGACCTCCTGGACGAGTCCAAGAATTCTCAGAACTTGCGTAAGAATACACTTGTATTTATGAGTATCCGTGTCCAGCCTCGTAAGATAGCAATTATGTGTCGACACAATTTTCCATTTGAAATATCAAGCCGCAGGATGCCTCCAATATCGTCTGTTTCGCTTGTAAAGACGCCGGTATGGAGACAATATATGACCTATTATCTTGCTGTGGGGTATTGAGACACGGCCGCAATAAAACTACCGTCAAGTGAGATATGAGATATCTTCTCCAGCTTCCAAGTGAGATCCGTGAAACGATAAATGGAAAAAGCTCCATGTGTAGTACTGTTCTTGACCTGCATAAAATATGACATATGACGTTTCCGCGCGACTACAATAATTTTATTGACTTACGTCTCTGATGTCTGACAACAGTATCGCACTTAGTATCGCTGACATGGATGATTGATGCATGTCGTGGTGTCCAGCAGCCTCGATGGACATGGTGTGAATTTGTGGATTTTCCGGCTCCAATTCGAACGGTTACAGACAACCGTCAGACGTCTGTAACACTTCTGGTAGCAGTGTTTTAACAACAAACTAATAATTGCACTTATCAAAATAGTCCACATACACATGAGCAAAAATCGTAAAAGAATAGCGTATATTTAATTTAACATGTAATACCCGTGGCCTGAAACGCCACTGACTATTAACTAACCGTATCATTACATTGTATCTATTGTGAGTAATGAGTATGGCTTTACGCTGCTTTTAGCTATTTCCAGCAAAATCACGGCCGAATACAACAACCACGTCAGCGAACCTGATCACACGATTCTGTTTGTCACCTCTTACTGTATTGCTGAAGACCAAAATCCGGATCTTCAGGGGTCGTCTGCTCAAAGGAACGGTTTATCGGAATCAGTAGATCAGGATATGTGAGTAACACGATTGCGTATCATCGATGATGTGGTCATTTTGTTTAAACCAGAATAGGATGAACGTCCTATTTCCATCCCTGTGATAAAATGTAACTCACTCACTAGTCATGTTTTGATCGCATGAAACTTTGCTGATGCGTTCTGTCACTGGTTTATCTCACTCAATATCAGTGGTTTATGGACGAGTGTAACGGGAGTGTTCCTGAAAGAAAGGTCTATACCCCTCAGACGTTACTGCTAATTTCACTGGGAACGATATAGGATTTTACTCTATGGCCTTCGCTATGGAGAAATGATATTTGACGGATTCATTTAGATGTGCATTATCACGGGGAGAATGACAGATGGAGTGCCGTACACATGCTTCAGCCAGTTACCTAGAACTGTAATGATGTCGATTCAACGTGCACAGAAGCGCCATCTGGCACTTGGGCGTTTTAAGCAAAACAGTCAATGAGACCTTCCTGTTGTGCCTGCTCACCATGTACAGCCAGCAATCTCACAGCGAGTACCATAACTGGCAACAGAATTGTATCTGTGAGAAGACTTCTGCGACGTATGCGACTTTTCCACATGCGCACAGGTCATGTCCGAAGGTCAGTCCTGAAGCCAAAATGTCGACCTCAGCGTCTCCAGTGTGAAGAGTTCTCTTCTCCGATAAGTCACATTTCCAACTTCACCGAGCTGAGGGCAGGACACTATCTCCATGAGACGTGAACGTTACACCCGAGCATATTGTCCATCCTCCTGACTGCCGAGCACCAGACAGGTAAATAACAAGTAATATTCATTGCGTATTTAATATAATTAGGTCTAACCATTTGCTATCCTGGCAAACGTCAAGCCATTCAGGCGTACAGCGTCAAACAGACCTGAGCGTTAGGTACCGGTTAGCATAAATAACTTCATGTTTAACATGTTTGTTTCCCTTTATTTTTGTGGCTTCATGATCGAAGATGCTGTTACACATTTATACGTCATGCTGTTAAGCTGTTAGGTAACAAATACTATTGTGTCTGCAAACCATCACATCACCAAACCGTTACATGATAAGTCTATTTGCGTCAGATGTTATTTGTGCTACGGTGTAAATCTCGACCATGTCCGACGATACACACTAGTACTGCTGATGGCAGTTGCTAATGACGCACAGTGACGCTTGAGTTACGTTATCATTCCAGGGACTTTCAGATCTAAAACTAGATACTAGTATTATCTGATTACTATTTTCAGCTGATATGTACACATCAGATTCTAAATTACTTCCTTACCTGTTATATGTGAACAAACTGTTTTCTGTTACCCTCAATGGCCATGTCTGTTCTCTGATGAAGAATGTCCTCGTTTATATGTTACCCTTGAAGAACTGGTAAGAAGCGACTAGCTTGATCGGGTGGTCAGGCTCGCTGACCTGGCTGACACGTGCCATCGTGTTCCAGCTGCGGAAATCGATACTCATGCTGCTGATCACTTGATTGTCTGGTTCACACGCAATTATTTACAGAGCAACACCATATAGCTGGAATATGGCGGAGTAGGGCGTTAAACAACAAACCAAAAAACCTACTACCTACTACTGTCTGGGCCAGACTGATTATGTACATATACTTGCAATATTGTTGCGTAAAACAACAAACAAACATGGTTTGATCTCTAACTGCTACCATAAACAAACATCCAAGCACATTGATGTCACTGAGTCACCTGGTAGCTAATGTGGCTTCGTAACCCAACGGGGTTTTCGCGTTGCTCATAATATCAATCACTGGACTGTCTGGTGCAGACTCGATTGTAATAATGTATGACACATGATGAGAGCAACAATTATAGACACACGGACACACATACACATGCACATACATAATCGATAATCGACTGAAGTGACATGCAGTCTTGTATACAATAATCATTAATGAAGGATCTGCTTGACTGATCAAAACGACATGATTTCACGTGAAACCATGTTGAAACATGTTCTTGTTTTTTACAATAAAACATCCCTCGCATTGAGAGGGGAGAAAATCATTAGCACAAGATGGAAGTTTCACAGGTGCTGTGATGTTCCATATTGACCACTCCGAGAAACGTCACAAATGTTATCAGATTGAAACTTCCATGACTCCGAATATCGACTTATTTTGTGATATTTCATTGGCTTTGAAACACTTAAATTGCCAGCTGTCATGACTCGAGCGAACTGTTATTACCACCTGTGCTTTCATGTGACATGAAATATCAGGATTCTACATCTTTATAACGGAGATCCACGGCTGTAGACCACAAGGTAAATGGTCTTTCCAACTTTGAACAGCAAACTAGCTGTTAGCACCTGTGCTCTTATGTGACATGAAATATCAGGGACAGAATAAGCCATCTTGATATAGGAAAACGGTTTAGAACAGCGGGTAGATGAGTTAGTTAGTAGGCCAGCAGTTGCATCGGACATGACGTATGTAGCCGCTGGTACATGTATCAGTGTCTTCTATTCTTGTGGGTTGCATGTTAGCTGTATCAAGACAGTGGATGATCTTATGATACATTGCACTGTAATAGTTTCTAAATGAGGATGGTTGCGAGTTCTTTGTTATATATACAGACATTTCCTACAACAAAATTCGGAACATTTAACTAGTGTTCGAAAGGTCGTTTTGCTGTCTGGAAATATAAGCATGAATGGAATTGGTATATAAGGAATTGTTGCTATAATAATTGTTTGTTACATTTACCCATCTTTACTATAGCAGAATTAGAAAATAACTGAAGTAGTGTTCAGAACGTCGTTTTAATATATGGAAATATGAACTATTATATGTGGAATTTGACGATATTGGAGTACATTGTCCATTGTGTATTGTAATCGGAGATCATGATTTGCCCTGACTATGATATGATGAATGACTTACCTGATTTTCTCCTGATTTTCATAACTATGGCATAACCTTTGAAGTCATAATATTACATATTAATAATTATTAATGTTAAAAAATGTCCATGGTGATATGGTGTAAAAGTGCATGTGTTTGAAGGGTGAAATATTCAAAAATTCAAAACATCACAAATTATCAAAACGCCACTTTCTGAAAATACAAAATGGCAGTATCAAGTACATCAGTATTGATATCCATGTTCTTGATTGATTCATTGCCATCATCTGTAATGGTAATACAATGATTTCTGTCTCATGACAGTTTATACTGAATGTACGGGTTTTGTGTTTAAGTTTAAACTATCCTTGACACAAAAAGCATTGATCACGCAGGGTCTAAACGACACGGAGACGTGCCACCGGTGTGGCGGGAGATGCTCACTTTCATCTCATCCTGACATAATCTCTATTTAATCGTGATTGTTAAACAGGTGCTTTGAGTATTGTCGGAACGGACAACTGAGAACGCTTTTAGCAGGGATTTTGAATCGTTATTGAAGATTTTGTCGCTATTTACCAGGTGTTGTCAGTGAGTTAATATTGAAAGTCGCATCGACAATGACAGCTGTACTTTTACGATGACGTGTAGGTCCTTTGTACCAAGTCAGTGGAGGAACGTTTGTTATATTTCAATGGAATAGTTTGGTAATAGGAAATGGTTGTATATATTTACACACATTAATTATATGTCGAAAGCGAGTGGTTTTAGCAATATTGCAGTAATATCACGGCGGGGGACACCACCACAAATGGGCATCACACTTTGTACCCATGTGCGGAATCGAACCCGGGCAGATGACCAATACGTAATGACCATCGATATTGGTGCCCCAGTATCCCCAAAAGACCATTCTTCACGGGGTGATGCATATAACTTATGGTAAAATCAATACTGACAGGACGCTTTCTGGTGTACAAAGATGATGATAATGATTTGGACCTGGTCTTGGAGACCAGTCCTTTTATTCTCCTCTTCAGAGCCATTTAGAAGCACCACGTTATTACCCAGAATTGGTCAGTTGGCTTTATCTGTGCGACACAACGCTTTCACAACTAGGCTTCCGCGCCGTTCTGTTATAATCGATTATCAAGGTGAGTAGGTAGAAGTGTTAACCAATGTGAGAGGGAAATCTGCTCTTCCAAAAATAGGTCAGCTTCATTTTTAATTTACGATTGAAATAACTGAGAGATATCTCAGAGTCAATCAATGTTGATATGACAGTCATGAATATTTGGAGAGTGCAGCACCACTTGCACTTCATGTTGACCTTAGTTGCGTGTACAGTAATCGTTCTTGAAAGATGACTGGTGGATGGTGTGAAATTTGCAAGTGTACGATTTTCAATTTCCAAATGATCTGCAGTGAACCTTGAAAATCGTCAAAATCATTGAGACATCATGTACGGGTGTGGGGCTACTGCGCTGTGCACGTGCATCCAATGCATTGTGTTTAGGGATGGTGATAAAGAGAAACGGTGGTGAGTTCATAACATGTTTTTCTTTGTTAAAGCTTATACTTCCTGTCCACACTTCAGGTTCATACTTTTTAAGAGTATACATGCCTTTGTTATTGGGCTGAAAGAAATAAGGCCGGGCGGGACAACTTAGGAATGGCCAGCGAGTCCTAACTTGACACACAGAAGGGAGCAAGCTACAAAGACATATTTTATATCATTGGAAAGATCTCGAGGAGATGAACACGAAAAGTTCATTTGCCAGTGTGTTCACGTGTTAATAAGCTCACAAATTGGCTCTGAAAATGCATTTCTGCAGACATTTCTGGCAGAATTTTTTTTCTACAGAAATTTCTGGCAGAAATTGTTTTCCCGCAGAAATTTCTGGCAGAATTTTTTTATTTCACTACCAGAATTATCTTAATTTAACAAAATTAGAGAGTATAAGTAATGATACTGCTGCATGAGTGGTAGTTTCATGTTTATTCCAAGTAATAAGCACTTAGCGTGATCAACGGATCTGATATTTTTGTTTCGATACCAGAATTATCTTAGTTGAATAAGATTAAACACAGTTGTTAAATAATTTAATATAGACTTTCTTTAAATGATGTCGTTTTCCCTGTTTAAAGCTTATTAGTACCATTACCAGTATTGGTGTGCATTTTCTAATCCCAATAAGCCTACATTGTTTTTGTATGCGACATGGGTTGAAGGCGAATAGAGACGAAACCGGACATATACTACATGCATACAATAATAACAATGTAAGACGTGTAAGCCATAATTTGAATTCATCAACATGTCCGAAAAGACCAGCGTACCAGATGAGATGATAAACAATACCTATGTGACAATGCATCAGTGTTCAAAGTGACAATACCCGCGAAAATGTAATTGCCTCGTTGAAACAATGATTTATGCCGAAGTGGCCATCGAGTTTTCACACCTGTTAATTGGTGGTTTATCTATAACTATATTAATCCCATTCAAGAATGACTAATGTGGTACAATATCCCCTTTATATTTGTTATTCTTACGTGTTTTTTTTTAAACAAGACCCTAGTGAGTTAATTATCGTCCCATCATGACAGAAGCTAGTGAGATAAGTTGATTGGCGTGTTTTGGTAACAAAGGCCAGTGGTTGAAATGTTAAATTGTATAAATGTGTCTGTGATGATGGCAGTTTATATCACTGTTCTAGTGTACCGTCGGCCTATTATCAGTTACATGTTTTAAACAGGAATAGAAAGAACTATGCTTGTCACTGGTGGATT
Organism: Haliotis asinina; assembly: GCF_037392515.1. Taxonomy (NCBI): domain Eukaryota; kingdom Metazoa; phylum Mollusca; class Gastropoda; order Lepetellida; family Haliotidae; genus Haliotis; species Haliotis asinina. The sequence goes on along the minus strand of NC_090287.1, from coordinate 33,777,021 downwards.
CGTACAGAATACAGCGTTAAACAAAATATTCCAATCATTATGATTCATTCATCCACTTCTAAGCATGCACAATAGAAGAAGTTGTTATCCATGAATATTATATATTGAAATGTTGGGTTTTGTACATACAGACCTTGAAACTGACAATCATAGTTTGCACCCAGTTCCGTCCGACCCAGTCATCCGGGGAAAATGGAGGTAGTTTGTTTGCAACCCACATACGTAATAACATGTCATGTGTACAGGAATCGCACCTGCCTGTCTATGTAATTACATAATGTGACAGAGACAGACCCCAGGTGCACGAGCCATAAAGCAGTGTAGTTTGTTTACGGTGTATAGCCTGATAGGTGTTAAGTTGGTAAATGATTGAAGTTGAACACTGCATATTGTCATTAGCAGACAAGCAGAGTGACAGGTGACAATAAACAGACGTTGCGCTTTGTCTGTGACATAGACTGCTTGTCACAATCAGTGTATTCTTTGATTCCATATACATGATTTAAAACATTTCAGTTTTCAGACTGAACTATGAAATTATCATTTCTAATACTACACATTTTTGTTAAAAAATGCAAATATGCAGGTACTGTACCAGTGTATGGTTATTACTACCGCACCAGGATGCTTGTAACCACAAGAAACATCTCTTGTTCTCCCACTTCGACCGCAACGATAATCTTGCACACATCACTTGTGTTTATACGAGTTCGAGTTGGCTTCCCGGTTCAAAATAATCACTGCACATGTGCTATGGGTGGTGAAACCACTCCACCCACCCACCCCCTGCGGTGGGGAAGCGTTTTTTTAATCGCATTATTTTTCAACTTCATAACTTTAATTTGCATTTTTGATAATTTGTTACCGAACCGAATCTGCAAAGAACTGTTTTGTGTTGCATGTGACCTTGAGCCGACAAGACGTACAGGATATACTCTATAAAACGTCTATTGTCCATGCAGCACCAACTGGCATTGTTTCGGTGTATTCCCCGAGTGGCCGTTCTCTGGCTTGCGCAATTATTTACCACGGTGTCCATCCAAAGACAACCGAACCGGGACGATGACCGCTTATAGAGACAACCTGATAAACCACCAATTAACAGGTGTGAATACTCGATGGCCACTTCGCCATAAATCATTGTTTCAACGAGGTAGTTACATTTTCGCGGGTATTGTCACTTTGAACACTGATGCATTGTCACATAAGTATTGTTTATCATCTCATATGGTACGCTGGTCTTTTGTTGATGAATTCAAATTATGGCTTACACGTCTTACATTGTTATTATTGCATGTATGTAGTATATGCCCGGTTTCGTCTCTATTCGCCTTCCCGTATACACCCATGCCGTATACAAAAACAATGTAGGCTTATTGTGATTAGAAAATGCACCCCGATACTGTTAAATGAATCTTGCACGACGTGAATCCACTAAGAAATTACAACTGTGTTATAGTGAAACGGGTGGGAATAATGCATAAGCCTTTTAAATTGTAAAAGCTATAATGAAATACGGTTAAATTCACACTGTAAAATACTCGGTTGTCCGGTACTAATAGGCTTTAAATAGAAAAAAAATGCATTTTCAGAGCCAATTTGTGAGCTCATTAACACGTGAACACACTGGCAAATGAACTTTTCGTGTTGATCTCTTCGAGATCTTTCCAATCATATAAAATATGTCTTTGTAGCTTGCTCCCTTCTGTGTGTCAAGTTGGCCATTCCTAAGTTGTCCCACCCGACCTTAAATGTTGCTCGTCCTAAGGCGCCAACAGTAGACATACACAGACATATTCTGTGAAATGTAATAATTTCTTTGGAATAATTCCCCAGAGTCCAATGTCTGACAGTGTTAGGAATCTCGGTGTGATTCTTGATCCAAAGTTACACTCGATGATCATGTAGCCAGCGTAAACAAAAGCTGTTTCTGTCATTTGAGAAATATTGGCAACATACGAAATACTTTCTAAGGACTCTGCTGCCATCCTAGTCTCTGGTGATGAGTAGACTGGACCATTGTAACAGTCTCCTGTCCGGTGCTACAAAATCTCATATCTCCAGACTACAACATGTCCAAAACACTGCTGCTAGAATTGTGTCACTAACTCCAAAATCTAATCACATATCTCCTGTTTTGAGATCACTGCACTGAACACAGAATAACGGTCCTATAAACTATGTTGTCTTGCTTTTAAATGTCTCTCTGTCCAGCCTCATCGATATCTAACTGCCCACTAAATCTCTCAGATCAGAGACCAAACGACTCCTTGTCCCTCATGTTGGGTCCAAACAAGTTGGCCATAGAACATTTTCTTATTCTGTTGCCACTGCCTGGAATAGCCTACCCACTGAATTTAGACACTGTCAAGACTATTTTTCCTTTCGCTCTTATCTCAAGACCTACTTCTACAGACTCGCCTATCACAAATGATTCCTACCACTATACTGTTTTCCTTCTTGTGTGCACCTTGAGCATGGATTGGGTACGGATATGCGCCATATAAGCGGACTATTATTATTTATTATTAGTTAAAACAATATGTGATATAATACCAAAACATTGAATTTGAGTCAAGTTAGGCTATAATGCATTGTGCTGTTGCCAGAATAAATAGTCAATATGTGGGCTAAAAAATATAATGTTGGACTGGTTATCTTCTCAAGAAAAACAAGTGACACTAAGAGTGAGTAAGTGAGTATCAGTTTTACTCCGCTTTTAACAATATTCTTTTTTTCCTGCAGATATTTCTGGCAGATTGTTTTCCTGCGGAAATTTCAGGCAGAAATGTTTTTCCTGCAGAAATTTCTGGCAGATTGTTTATTTCACTACCATAATTTTCTTATTTGAATAAAGTTAGAGATTATAATTGATGACTCTCCTGCATTGAACATGTTTATTCCAAGTAATTACGCACTTATCGTGATCAACTGATCTGATATTTCTGTTTCGCTGCCAGAATTATCTTAGTTTAAGATCGTTATATAATTTATTATAACACAATCGTTATATTATATAATATAGACATTCTCTGTATGATGTAGTTTTCCACTGTTTAAAGGCTATTAGCACCAGACAAGCGAGTATTTTACAGTGTATATTTAACCATATTTCATCATAGCGTTTACAATTTAACAAGCGTATGCATTATTCCCATCCGTTTCATTATAACACATGTACAGTTGTACCTTCTTAGTTGATTCACGAATCTTCACTACTCAACTACATACCCTTATAACCCGTGAAGATCCGGGGTACAATAGATCTTCAGCAACCTATGCTTCTACAAAAGGCGACTATGGTCATGGTGACCTGGTTGACACATGTCATCGGTTCCCAATTCCGCAGATCGATGCCCATGCTGTTCATCACTGGATTGTTTGCTTCAGACTCGGTTACTTGCACTATCTAGCTGAAATATTGCTGAGTGGGATATAAAACTAAATTCACTCGTAACAATAGTCGTGCAAGATTAATGTAACAGTATCGGGGTGCAATTTCTAATCCCAATAAGCCTACATTGTTTTTGTATGCGATATGGGTTGAAGGCGAATAGAGATATAGGCAAATAGAGACGTAATGGACATATACTAGATACATAAAATAATAACATTGTAAGACGTGTGAGCCATAATTTGAATTCAACAAAAGGAGCGTACCAGATGAGATGATAAACAATACCTATGCGACAATGGATCAGTGTTCAAAGTGACAATACCCCGCGAAAATGTAATTGCTCCGTTGAAATAATGATTTATGGCGAAGTGGCCATCGAGTTTTCACACCTGTTAATTGGTGGTTTATCTATAAGCGGTCATCGTTCCTGTTCGGTGTGTCCCAGAGTTAAATAATTGCGCAATCCAGAGAGCGGCCACTCAGGCAATACAACGCGTACGAAACAATGCCAGTTGGTACTGTATGGACAATAGACGTCTTAAAGAGTCTATCCAGTACGTTTTGTCACATGCAACAAAATACAATTTTTTGCAGATTCTGATTTCGTTCGGTAACAAATTATCAAAAATGCAAAATAAACTTGTAAAGTTGAATAACTACGCGATTAATAAATACCCTACGAAATGGGAGTTTATTCATGTTTATTCCAAAACTCTATGCCTGTTTATTGACACCTGTCTGTCTGCTTGTCTGCTAATGACAATATACAATACTCAACTTCGATCATTGACCACATGCAATTTCAACTTGACATCTATGAGGCTATACTCCATAAACAGACTACATTGATTTATGGCTCGTGCACCTGGGGTCTGTCTCCGTCACTTTATGCAATTACACAGACAGGCAGGTGCGATTCCTGTACACATGACATGTTATTACGTCTGTGGGTTGCAAACTTACTGTCTCCATTTTTCCCGGATGACTGGATCGGACGGAACCGGGTGCAAAATCATGTTGTCACTTTTGTATGTACAAAACCCAACATTTCAATATGTAATATTGATGGATAACAACTTCTTCTTTTGTATATGTTTAGATGTGGATGAATGAATCATAATGATTGGAATATTTTCAAACAGTTTAACTTTGTATTTTGTACGAATCCACGGGTGACTATCATAATTCTTTTTATTCCTAACCAATGTTTGAAGAACTGGTAATATGTAGACGGTACACTAGAACACTGATATAAACTGTCATCATCACAGACATATTTTATTCAATTTATCATTTCAACCACTAGCCTCTGTTACGAAAACATGCCAATCACCTTATCTCACTAGCTTGTCATGATGAGATGATAATTAACTCACTGGGGGCTTGGTGAAAAAGGGTAGCAGTAACGGATATTTTACCATGCTGGTCATTCTTGTATGGGATTTTTTCCGTCCCCAAATGAGACGGCTGACAGTGTTACTCCGCAGGTCTTTTTAACCATCACCGATGTAATGATAACTTAATCCTCGGTTCAGTTTTATTTATAACAACTCCGTGTTAACTGCATATAGCAACGTTTCTGTGTAGGTGTTCTTACACCATGTTCACGCTAACAGTGACAACAACCAAGTTATTAGAATTATTGAATGCTTTAAGAAACACCATGTACTTGAATAACAAGGGCGAGATGAGTCTAACACAGAACTGAACCAAAATTTCTATTGGCATAATGATATGAAATGTTCAAATTCCTCATAGCGGTCTTGGAGGTATTAATATCATCATCATCTTTTTTTATTACCATAAGTTTACAAATACGTGCAAAACATCATGAGGATATGTTATACACACAGAAGTGTACATACTGTGTATTTTTAGTTTCCTGATGATGAATCAGTTATTCGTATTCTGATGCAAAAACACCCCATGCCCAACAATTTAGATCAGTTGATCACACTGATTGCTAATTACTTCGAATAAACAAGAAGCGACCACACACCCACGTGTGTCATAAATTATCTGATACAAGTGAAAGGACGGTCTAATACACACTCTTCCAAATATTTAGTCATTACGATTATTTACACAGAATGGATAGTGTGGATAGTTTCATGACTATGAACTATCAAGAACACATCATCTAAAGAAAGTCCGTAGTAAGGTATTCAAAGATAGTCTGTAATTTTATTCAGTTAAGATAATTCTGGTAGTGAAATAAAATTTCTGCCAGCAATTTTCTGCAGGAAAAAGGAATTCTGCCAGAAAAGCTGCAGAAATGCATTTTCAGAGCCAGTTTGTGAGCTTATTAACACGTGAACACATTACTTTTTCGTGTTCATCTCATCGAAATCTTTCCAATGATATAAAATATGCCCTTGTAGCTTGCTCCCTTCTGTGTGTCAAGTTAGGACTCGCTGGCCATTTCTAAGTTGTCCCACCCGGCCTGTCAGTAAAAGAGAATCTTGTAAAACTGGAATATCTATCTCCTGTAAGTGTATTTTGTTTTGTAAGTAATATTGTTTGTCAAAATCGATATGATGATGTATTCTATGGATAAATGTCAATACATCGAGCAGGGATACAGTCTATGCAAGGAGTTTGAGTTGGTTATCATCCTGTCGCGACTCACAATAATCGATTTTGATGTGGGCACAGAGCTCACTTCAAGGTGTTAAAGATTGGTCTGATTTCCGACTTAAATCTGCATGTCATAGTATGCCATTCAGCAAAGTGGATGCATCGTGATCTAACGGCAAATGCAACATAATATATAGTCTAAGACCATCTAAATATGAATATTTTTGGTTTCGATAGTTTACTTATCAAGTTAAAACCAGACTGAAATGTGTGTATACATACGGTCAGAAGTGCGCTTGGTACTATATCGACGATCTAGAACTGGATCCATACCAGGAATTTTGTGCGGGTTCGAATCCTGGATGGGACTCAACCAAAAAAGTACCAGAAATTGTACTTTACTAAGAAAGTGAAATCCCAAATACGACATATGTTGCATTTGACCACTTTCTAAATGGCATCGTGTAATCATAGCTTTCGGTCGTGGGAGCCGTGCCAATTTTACACTTATCAAAGGGGTACACAAAGTACGCAGTCTAGACTACCAGTAGTCCGACTTTCAATTTGTGGAGGTCGCTTTGACTGAGCCGGTTAGGCGGTTGACTTTGTGTGCTGGCGATTAGGTGCCTGACTCTGAGGGTGCGGGTTCGAATCCCGGATGGGACTCAACCAAAAAAGTACTAGAATTTGTACTTTACTAAGAAACTAAAATCCCAAATATGACATGTTGCAATTAACTGAGTTGCTTTCCCACAGAACTGACAGCAGAACGTTGACATCTATTTCGAGGATTATTTATATTCAGCACATATGCTTAAGAAAACAAGTTTCAATACAACTGTCAGTGTCAGAACATGCGCATTTCAGCAGTGCAAACACGATCCCTGTAAATTTGAGGTTTTTTTAGTTTAACGCTGTTTTAGCAACATTCCAGACATGTCACTGCAGGGGACATCAGAAATGGACTTTCGATGGGGAATCAAACCCCAGTCTTCGGCCTGACGGGCGAACGATTTAACCATTAGTCTACCCCAATCGCCCCTATGAATCCGTGACAGCTTACGAAATGACCGACATTTGTAGTAAAACGTGACAATGTTTTACATAAAAAATAGCTTCCAAACCAGAGGGTCAGATACCTTTGTACTGTACTGTACTTCGAGTTATCGGAAGTGTGGCACAAAGCCAAAATGATGACTCAAAAGTAATACTCTGTAACAAAGTTTTTACTTCGAGACAACTGCAGTTCGACACAAGGCGGTTTTGAAAAAAATCTTTACCCGAGTATACAATAACCCTAGTATCATGTCAGTAAGTACCAGGATCGACAGCCTTCAGGCCACAATGTATTCTGGATCGATAACCTTCAGGCCACAATGTATCCTGGATCAATAACCCTCAGGCCACAATGTATCCTGGATCGCCAGCCTTCAGGCCACAATGTATCCTGGATTGATAGCGTTCAGGCCACAATGTATCCTGGATCGAAAGCCTAAAGGCCACAATAAATTTCGGAGCAATAGCCTTTGCCAACAATGTATCCTGGAGTGGTAGCCTACACCACAATACATCCTGGAGTGATCGCCTACAGACCACAATGCATCCTGGAGTGATCGCCTACAGACCACAATGCATCCTGGAGTGATCGCCTACAGACCACAATGCATCCTGGAGTGATCGCCTACAGACCACAATGCATCCTGGAGTGATCGCCTACAGACCACAATGCATCCTGGAGTGATAGCCTACAGACCACAATCATCCTGGAGCGTCAGTCTAGAGACCATAATGTGTCCTGGAGCGATAACCTTCAGGTCATAGTATATCCTGGATCAATAGCCTTTGAGCCACAATGTATCCTGGATTGATAGCATTCAGGTCACAATTTATCTTGGAGAGATAGCCTTTGAGGCACAATGGAGCCTGGATTGATAGCGTTCAGGCCACAATTTATCCTGGGCCATATATATTCTAGTTCTCAAGGTTACTCATTCGCTGTTTCTTTAAAACCACCTTTCCTCCAAAATATTTCAGTGAATCATTGGTTGTTATCAAAATCTATCAATTTACATCAGAGTTTTCTCCAAAATCCAAAAATTCTCACAAACTTTAGCAAACAATTCATGTTTCTTGTAGGAAATACTTAACATATTTCAACAAGTATATTTATACCTTCATGTGCACACTAAGAACTTCATTTAGTAACACCTGTACTTTTGCAACGATACGTTTTCAACACGTACATAAAACTTCTCGTGGTGACCATGATGGAAACTTTTTTTTAAACATGCGTTTTTCTGACCTGTATTAACCACGAAAAACCACGGAATTCATGTTGGTTTTAATGATGATAATTGACCATTAAAAAGAGCGATTGTCACTATATATGTACAAATATGTTTAATATTGAATTTATTGGTGAAAGTGAACATTCAAAATGTCACTTCGTGTACCTTACACGATTCAAGCTCAATATCAAGTGACTGACAGCCAGTACACTCCTTTTTCGGAAAGTGGATAAAAAAATCATGCAACCCCCAAAATATGTTTTATCATGATATTCCGCAACACTTTGCACATTTTCATACTTGTACTTTAGTCCTTCACGTAGCGATCAACATCAAAAAAGAAACTAAGCCACTGCACTAACTGCCTATACACCTCTGTGAGCCTCATGATACTTTGAAAAGGCAGTCAGCACTATTCCTTGTGTGAAACAGCCTCCAATTGAAGCACAGCCCAATTAAAGGCGGTTCCCTTGGTTGCACATGACGACCAATCATGTGCCAGATATGATCCAAAGGGTTAAGATAGAGGCTAAATGAATCGTGAGGTATACCAGAGGATGCTTAACAAAGGCCTTTGTATATATTTAAGTGGGGGAGTTGGGGGTATGTATCTGGAGGGTGTACAAGGACACTGTTTGCTAATTCATTAAGACTGTTACCGAAAATGAGACTCGTGTTTAGGCATTTTAATGTAAGTTTAAGACGTCACCAGGATACATGTTGTCTTGTGTTAGGGATTTAATACAAGATGAGCAAAATTAGTGCCTTCGTTACGCCGCTCATTTGTGCCATTAGCCGGCACATGTCATTGACCACAAGGTCCAGTTAATCAAACTGGGAACGTGATCTGGACGTCTGGTACATGGGCCTAATTAATGCAGGAACTGTCTGGGTTATGGTCATTAGTCCATAACAAGCTGACGACAGATGAAACCTGTAAACACGCTAAGGGATATAGTGCATACGTTGTCCGTATCATTGTCAGAGGATGTGTCGCATAACGGGTTCGATGTGTAGATTCAGAATCACTTTATTCAGTAGGCCTGCAGTACGTGTACAATTGCTACCATTAAGTGCACGTAATGGTGGTGCCATTTCTTGCATTAAAACATGTTTTGAATATTGCAATAGATTTGATAGTATCATTGTTTTTAGGATTTAACAGACTGGACAATATTTGTTTACCTCTTACAAGTGCTGATATAAAAGATACATACTTACTTCGTAAATATGAATTCTTGGTACGGACAAATATTACTTGACTTTCAGAATTACCTGTATTACATCTTTCTAACAGATGTATTCATCATCATAATCACTCAAAGCTTCATTGAATTTATGTAAACAGTGAATTTTAAAACCAATCCTAAATTGACACAACGCCCTTATGCACGGTTATCCTGGTAGATTCATGATAACAAAACTCAGGCTCCATCAAAGATTTGTGAGACGAATAGTGTTCTAAAATTGAATTATTAATTGGCATAGACCATTCCTGGAAGAGAAATGTCCCAGCTACGTTACTTAAATTCATATACAAAATACATTAAATTTAATTTCCATCCTCTAGGGAAATCCACACATGGGGAAAATCCAGTCGAAATCCATGTTCCCTACTGTACCTGTGATACTCTGATAATTGTACTGTCAGTCGCTGGCAGATTCCTTAATCCTAATATTATTAACAATCTGTATTCATATTCTCGTCATGATATGACCAAAACATCGTCGATGTGACATTAAATTTCAACTCACTCACTTATACGGTATGTGTGTGTTAAACTAACGTTTAATCCCTGAATACATATAATTTTGATGAAGAGAAACAATGATCCCTTTTGCATTAAAAAGGAAACCCCACTGAAACGGGAGATTAGGACTTCGTGAAATCTAGACTTGCTTCATTTGGACTTGACCATTGAAGAAATGACAAGGCAGAAATGCGATAAAGTGACTGCGTGACAGACGTGTGTATATGTGCAAGTTTGAGCATGCGTCCGTCCGCGTGTGTGTATATATATATATATGTGTGTGTGTGTGTGTGTGTGTGTCTGTGTCTGTGTCTGTGTCTGTGTGTGTGTGTGTGTGTCTGTGTGTGTGTGTGTGTGTGTGTGTGTGTGTGTGTGTGTGTGTGTGTGTGTGCTTGCGTATGTCAGGATGTACTAAGCCCGGTTTTATAGTCCTATCCCAAAGGTATACCAGTTGTCAGTCTAACACGAATACACGTAATCACTTAGTACTTACTTCGAGACGACTTGTTCTTTGTTTAATCCATAAACATCGAACGGTAGACAAGGTAACAATCAGATTCCAATCCTAGTTGCCAATCCCCTTCAAACTTCATGTTGCTGCAATCAGTACAGTACTATAACGACGTGGGGCACATCCGGTTATCAACTCCCCGACATTCTCATCTCCGTGCTGACATTTGAACATACATCATACATTTTTATTAGAAGTCTTTATGTACCTGAATATAGAAATACACTGGTTAGAGCTAGTCTTCAGCCACTCATGCATGTCGTATGAAGCGACTAACGGGATCAAGTGGTCAGGCTCGCTGACTTGGTTGTTGAGTCATCGTAACGTTTTGCGTCGATCGATGTCCATATCGTTGATCAGTCGATTATCGGGTCCAGGCTGGATTATTTAAAGACCATTGTCATACAGCTCGAATATTGCGGAGTGCAGTCTTACACAACAAACTGATATGTAATTGACATTTGAACATACAGCATACATTTTTATTAGAAGTCTTTATGTACCTGAATATAGAAATATACTGGTTAGAGCTAGTCTTCAGCCACTCATGCATGTCGTATGAAGCGACTAACGGGATCAAGTGGTCAGGCTCGCTGACTTGGTTGTTGAGTCATCGTAACGTTTTGCGTCGATCGATGTTCATATCGTTGATCAGTCGATTAGATTATCGGGTCCAGGCTGGATTATTTAAAGACCATTGTCATACAGCTCGAATATTGCGGAGTGCAGTCTTACACAACAAACTGATATGTAATTGACTGAAAAACACCAAACATAGTATGGTTTGAAGGTTATATCTTCATAAATTAGGTTAACTGTCCCCTTGCCTACATATGTGAACCACACTATTTTCCACGAAACTATACTCACACTGTCATATTTCACTTGAGAATCTGATCAGTACATCAATGCTCATGATACAAGTCACTGGATTGTCTGGTCCAGGGTCGATTATTTACAGACCGCCACCAAATAGCTGGAATATTGCTGGTGTGGTCCAGATTTTTTACAATATTTCCGTTTCAGACATACAATAGTTAGGAAATTGTCAAATACTGTAGCATCAGTCCTATCATACAATTAAGATTAACTGTACACTATAGGTTTGAGAGTTCGCTACCATTTGAACTAGCAAGAAAAATACTTCAACGTTATACAATGTTAACATCACCTGCGCTCATTATTACTGTTGAAACTTCAGCTGCTTACCATGTATTAGTTAATTAGATGGCACCTTAGCCATTTCTTGAGGTACTAAGGTAACCTAAAGGGTATAGCATCCGTCTGTCAGACTTAAGACCCGGGTTCGAACCCCCATATAGGTATAATGTGGTGAGCCCATTTTTTGTTTTCTCCGTCGTGATATTGCTGGAATATTGCTTAAACCGACGTATAACCATACTCGCTCACTGGATGTTTATTAAAATAATAACAGGTATTCCCCAGGAAGCTGAGAATGACGATCATGCGTCGCTGATCTATTGGTCTGTTTGATAGTGCGCAATGAGCATGCTTTAGCGTATGCATTTGTAGCAATATAAATCAGCATATTATTATAATTATGTAGAGATTTCCAAATGATATATGAGCGTTTAATGAAAAATAGAACCGGTAGTGCTTTGCGCATTGTAACATGTGTGTTTTGTGTAATTGTAGTTACTGGTATATCAGTTTCTAACGTTTTTTAAAAGTGTGTGCTTTTGTAATTACTGTTATTGGTATATCAGTTTATATTTGTTCGTCGGTTTTTGTCAGTGATCTTTGCCGAACATACCTGGTGATAATTACGTTAACTATTCTAACACTAACGAAATTCCACCACAGGTGTTTTAACACCGACTAACAGCTCAGTCTTGGTGTTGTTTCAGCAGTCCAGCAATAGGAACAGTTCCAGCGGTGACTTCATTAAATAATATAGTTACATGACTAATGGATGGATCCCAGCATGAGTTCCTGACAGAAGACACAAGATTGACGTATGACAGTTCAGTACCTCAAACTCTAGAAGGACATGTACAGTATGCATGCAGTTACATGTCATTGGTGTGGCCTTTAACAAGGCACCACGGCAATGAAGGCTGATATCTGTCATTGATCGGGTTCACACCAATAGGAACATCATTATTTTGTCATAAGAACCTCCTTTTCAACAAATCCGTGTTCTCATTTCCTATAAACCGGAGCGGCGAATACATCAGTTTGTCTCTCAAAGGCTACAGAAGTAAGTCGCGAAGGTGAAGAATTCAGTCCCTCCTTGGACAACTGAGATTGTTCGGAATGCTTCATCGTCAATAGCACCGACATATAAGTCCAACAACGACGAATCGATTAACGCCACAGTGTATGTTTTAACGTGACAATCTACTGTGGAGAAAAAAGAAGATCAATTATATTCCACTAAAATAATTAGACGTCCAATCGAGCGCGAGAAAGATGAAGCTTGTGGTCCAAAATGATGTAATCTGTTAACGGGGCATGTGTCGTGTGATGACGGCCAAGCGTCTTCTCTACCTTGCGATTGTCCTCGTTCAGCAGGGACAAAGATCGGAAACAAATGAGTTTCTTAATGTAGGTAAGTGATGTTTTGTCATCTTAAAGTTGATTTGTATTCATATATGACTTGTTTTCAATTTGACTATCACTTTAGTTAAAACCATATGTGTTGTTCTTTCGTTCAAAGACGCTGATTTGTATCTGAGATGTCTCTATGTCTGTTTACATTGCATTTTATGGCATGACGTGGTTTGCCGTTATAACTGGGAACCCCAACCCCGCTACCTGTATTAAACGGGATTCGAATCCAGGTCTTTGGCTACTCCATCGCTCCTCTCTGGACGAGGGAATCTGAGTATGGCCACATGCTGTCGTAAACAGCAATCTTACAATTACCAGAAACAGACTAATGCACTTATGCATCGAGCACAGTCTACCAGTGGGAACAGCGAACTATCTATCCATTATGATACCACATGCTCCGTTAAGTGGAAAATAATCCAGGAATATATTTTTGAACAGTAGTATCTGTTCATTACTTTGACATCTGGCTATTCACGTCAGTAACACATGCTGCCATAAAACAATATCTGTATACAAATGTGATGGTCCGTTGAATGTGACAGCTAGGCACATAATCAAGTCATTGGGAATCTTTCAGAGGTGAAAAAATAACTGCGGATAAGAGACTGTGATGTAAAGTTTGTTTCCAGAGGAAAGCGCTGAGAATAATTGAACCCAAGGTTATACCCCCAAAATTATGGTTAAGCTCAGGCATTCTCTGAACAGAATCATCCAACGCGATCATCTCTCACCCAGCCTTCACCCCACACATCATTAAATGGTCGGTATGCCAATCAAAACAGACAGGTCAATAAATATAATTGCTACTTTACTTGATTACTAAGTATACTAATAGTGCCAATTAATACTTGTCAGGTACTTGTTACTGGCGTTTATATGGACCGTTCTATAGATTATTCACAGCCATGGCGAAAGGCTTTCTCAGTTCGCATAGAAACTATACACATGTTCTTGTAACTGTAGTTCCCTCCATTTGATGGGTATTGACGTATCTTAGATCAATCGGTAATGCAAACAGGTAAAGAACTGATCGATACGACTGCTAAAATATATGTACACAGTCATGTTAACTGCCCAATGATATGCAAACGGCCAGTTTTGTTGGTTTAGTATACAAATCGTCCACACAACTGGTATTAGCAAGCGTGCTTAGGCCATCCATACATCGGTTTCTCAGCCTGATACCCGTCGTCTCTAACTTTTTTTATTAACGTGAAAACAGTGTGGTTATTTTCCGAATAGGACCGATGGACAATGTGTGTGTTTTACTGCATTCTTAATGATATAACAGGTATGTCCTTTGCCAGCATCGTTGGCTCAAGTCAGTAAGGTTCCCCGAATGACATGGAATCGTGTACCGTCTATGTTTCTGTACGTTAAGTACATGCTAGTGTACCGTTATCTTCATATAAGGTCATTAATAAATGAACGCACGTTGGTCTAAAACCCGCATTGGCCCCAGGTGATGCCTGTATTATTCCATTCTCCAAATTGGATCGATTTGTCGTGATCTCAGAGCTAGTCACACCTTTAATATGGTTATTGAAAGCAAGGTTGGTGCCTCGAGCCTTTATTAACCATTTCACAGATTTGTTCACGGTATATCTGTATTTCGCCTCTTAGACAATGAGTATTGGCACGGATGGATGTTTCAGCCGATTATTTTCGTGATCATATTGTTAGTGGCAAAGCCAGCTGATTGGTTTAACTTTTATTTATGTCTCTAAATATGTACACACAGAAAACTAATTACACAAGTAAACAGAATGTCCAGAACTGTTCAATAGACTTGTCAGGGACAAATTATTATACAGTTTCCACAGAAATGTTGTAAGGTGTAATGGCAAAGGGTTATCCGCACAAATGAGGCTTTCTTCGATTATTGTTGGTAAGAATAAAACACACGCTGCCGTTTCTGAATACAGAAAAATGATTGTCGAAAAGTGAAACGTTCTGAGGTTTAGCAGTGCATTCATGAAAATGTGCTGCCCTGATGACGTCGTGTATTTCGCACTAAAACAACCTACGAATAAGGCCTTCGCTGACGTACGTGACATTGCAATAAAATCTGAAAGCCCTAGGACCGAGATAATTGTATCTACTTTCTCAGAATGTGTAATATAATATTTTCAGTATTCAAAAAGTACTTCGTCTCTATGACAGACATGTACATGGTTCTAAATTGAACAGTTTGAGGATTTTCCTTGTTTTCTCTACCTTATTTCACCGAACCCACGTATGTAGAGGGTCTTTTCAGATTCTGTCTCAGCTGGCGAATCTAACTCATGTTAATGCTGCTATAACAAAATCATCTGCTATTGCACTAGGCGTCGTGTTGGTCAGAGGCACATCAGTGTACAGCGATCTAGCTGGCACACCCTCGTGTCCCTAGTTATACACGATTCATAAGCGGGGCTTTAACGAAGCAGTCACAATTCATTTATCACATTCATTGTAACATACACGGAATCATAAGAGGGACTTTAACGAAGCAGTCACAATTCATTTATCAAATTCATTGTAAACATACACGGACTGATAAGAGGCGCTTTAACGAAGAATTTAATCACAATTCATTTATCACATTCATTGTAAACATACACGGAATCATAAGCGGGACTTTAACGAAGATATCACAATTCGTTGATCACATTCATTGTAAACATACACGGAATCATAAGCGGGACTTTAACGAAGATATCACAATTCGTTGATCACATTCATTGTAAACATACACGGAATCATAAGCGGGACTTTAACGAAGCAATCACAATTTACCAAATTCATTGTAAACATACACGGAATCATAAGCGGGACTTTAACGAAGAAATCACAATTTACCAAATTCATTGTAAACATATACGGACTGATAAGCGGGACTTTAACGAAAAAATCACAATCCATTTACCAAATTCATTTTAAACAGTTACCGGTATTACGTAGTCCCGCGTAGTCCAGTATTAACTGAGGTAAGCTACCACGGTCAAGGATAAGCATTTTTCTAAGGTACATTTTGGCTGGCCTCCGTGGCTGATAGCAATAGACAAAGTGGCACTGATCAGCAATTAACTGAAAACGCGAAAGCACGATAAGCTTAAGACCAAATCTTACTGTTGTTATATATTTGTAAAATATAATAAGAGGATGTTTGGTAGTGAACTCCGAATGCCTTTTCAGGGCATGTTTTTTCTAACTTACGCCATTATTTACAACAGGATATTCTAAGTGACTACAGACGTCTGTCATGTTACATGACTGTACATAGGATGTGCGATGTTAACAATAACTGGCTGGAATTATATCGACAATAACTCATTAGGGTTTGTTATATTCATCAATGACCAGCGGCAGCCCTGAGCGCAAGAATGTTTATCATTAGACACTTTATTATTTAAGGAAATTGGTGGTGAATACTTATGAATGACTTGAAGGCAGAGTGTTTTCAGGGTTTTAAAATCTTTTTCTTTCTTTTCATCTATACAGGCTTTGCATTCTAAACACGACCGCATTTGTTTAGTATATTTGTTATTTGTGACACGTTTTGTCTGATGACATTTCAGTGTGTTTGTTATTTGTGACACGTTCTGTCTGATGACATTTCAGTGTGTTTGTTATTTGTGACACGTTCTGTCTGATGACATTTCAGTGTATTTGGCAAATGATGATGGATTTAAATATTTAGACTGTCACGGTTTATGAAATTGTAATAGATATTATTCATATAAATATTGTGTGCACATGAAAGTACTAGTGTTCCTCTTTTCACTTCCAGAATTTCACTCACAGTACAATACATACCATGTTAAGAAACCTGGAAAAGAATAAAGGAACAATTTCATGCGTTCCTTTATTTGTTTATATAATTCCCAATATGGGCGTTTCCCCACACAATAATTATATATTTCCATGCGTATGCCTTGTGCAAAATGTGTTACATTTTCACTTGGTCGCTAAAACGTTCACTAAAATTTCTCTTTTGCCCTCACTGAACATGATGACGATCATGTTGAACAATTCATTTTAAGTTTACTACTGGGAGGCGTGACTCAACAAAATGAGTACATGATTTAACTTAATGTCTTGTACCAATAAACATTGAGTGTATTTACTGATTTGTTCACATTATGGTGGAAGCTTCTTGCAAATTGCGTATAAACAATACGTATTAAAAGAGTAACGATAAAATGGTTCTCACTGAAAATGAAAACTCTCGGCCATTTATTTCATCCTCAGAAATGACAGTTTTTTTATATTTCATTAAATATAAACACGAAAGACCCAATAGAAGTGAATATCGCGTAGATGTGTATCTCTTGTTTAGTAAACACAAAATTAAATTATCACTTTAAGATGAGAAAACAATACCTTAGACCAGATTATCAAGCTGTAAAATCCACAAATAGAAATTAAAGGCGGTGGACAATACCGATAATACATTGATGTAAGACACCGACAAAGTACAGACAGACATTCGGGAGTCGTTGAGTCAAATGTTCCCTATGACATCACTAAAATATTAGTAAGGTCAATTTCTTTAATAACTAAGCTAAATATTCAACATGTAGAATGATGACCATTATAATGTCAGTGATATATAACAATGTTTTATGAAAACTCTTTTCTCTGATGTTTAAAAGTGGCAATATTTAGTCCTTTGGTGTAAGCGACAAAAGCATTATGTACAACCCGGAAGTAACTTCACCGCTTAATGCATGCAACGACCCGTGTCAAGGAAATGAACAACCCATAAAAATATCAAAATTAGAACTAACAGATCGTTTCTGAATATTCTCTAAATGCTGCAGGTTACGTTTCTAGACGTTTCACGTTAATTACACTTACGCAAAATGGATGTTCGTATCCCTTCTGTGTAATCATCTGCGCCCTTTCTACACAATCATTCCAGATCAAAGTGTGTGTGTGTTGGGAATCGTTCCACTTAGCTACATGAATACACAACCTCAATTGTCGTAAATCTAAATCGATCATGGGATTTACAGCTCATCTCTTACTCTATCCACATTTAACATGCACTTCACCACCCCACATGCACTGTGGGTACACTGTAATTGTGTTAAAGGTAAATGAGGTCATACAATTGCATATTAGTTTACGCAAAGGCATTTTGGAGAAATCGTGTTGAATGAGACGCATTATATAACAGGGGTCATTTGCAAAACACGTTGACACACGCATGTCTCTTATCTTTACAAATTTACGTTTAATTTGCGTAACGATGATGTGATTGAACATCGATGATAATGTCCTATTTTTAGAATTTTCAATCTTGCCATTCTTCTGCCCTGCAACGTTGACTTCTCTTGTCTAATTGGTGTTCTTTGCGACGTTGCGTCATTTTCCAGCAATTATTTCGTGATCGGGTAAATGTATAGTTAAAAATTAGAAAGAACTTATCAGTCGATCAGCACTTTATGTTCAAGCAAACTCGATGGATCAATACTCTTAGGAAGACTATCAAAACAGATCAGTTCACAAATTTTGAAGTAATGGTGTACAAATGAAAGTGAAAGATTGTTAAAGGGGATTTTTGTAATTCTTTTCTCTTCTATGTCCATTACTTCCAAGTGCAAAAATCGACTGAGGTGATGTCATCACTGTTTTCGTCGAACAAAAGTCAGACATTTCATGTAACACCAAGTAGTGTAATCTAATCTATAATTTCAGGATTGTGTGTGTTTGGATGTTTACTACTAGTTCTAGAATACAGGAATATACATGTGATAGACGTGAGGTTTATGCACGTGCAGGAGGTTAGCAATGGAATTTGGGGTTTCCGTTTACTCGTTTACTTTAATATGATGGTTTGTGGAATTTTCATCCATTCATCAGTGGATCCTCCAACTAATCTTATTCATGACCAGCTGATCCCGTTACTTGCCTCTTATGACATGGTTTGCTGAAGACCAACTCTAACCCGGATTTCCAGCATTGCAATCACATGAAGGATTGTTGAAGGATTCACCAGGATTGCATTCTGTGGTTCGTCACTGCCGCCCCAAATCCGTGCATTTTTAACAAAGTGATACAATGAAATAGTATTGAAAATGTGCATTTGGTGCTGACTGCACACTTGCCTACTTGTTGATTTCATTAAGCATTGAGATCTGCAGTAATTACGGCTAAAATATAGTACTGCTTCTTTAAGCATTTTAGCTCTAATAACACTGTTCATTAAACAGAGAAACATGTGTTGTAGATCTGAGTTGTATAATAACAGATCATAGGCGCATGCGTGGCTAAGAACCTCATGCCAACGCAGCGTCATGTGACCAAACATACCTGCACCTGACCTGACATGCATACTATGTTCATTATCACGAAGTCTTCTTTTTCTTAATTCGGAATTTTGGCGTTAACTGAACAATATTCAGTATACGTAATGTTCATTTTACATTGGTTTACATTGTATGCATAGTATTGCACGCGACCATTATCTGTTATCGATGACATTGTCATAACATTACCTCGTAACCATCGTTGATGGGCAACCACTTCTACTATAAATAAATTAATACGAGTACTCATTAGTGAATCGTTTATACTCTGCGTTCAAACAAACGCAAGCATTGATCAGATGTATATGTACCAGAACACAACGCGAAGATTAATTGCAGTTAGTTTTATTGCTTCTACTTGCGGAATGTGAAGGAACGTTGTTTACTCGTGTGAACACAAGTTAGATTGAGAAGCGAAAGGTATGAAGATTTCTGTAGAAATGTTCACCGTTGCTTTGTGTACATTTACTGCTTGTGTTCAACAATCGGTTTTATTCTCTGAGAGCATCTGATCTCCCAAAGGACAATCAAATATCGTTTCGACCATGGTACAACCGTCAGCACCCATAGATAAGTTGTGAAATGTGATGTTTTTTTTGTTTAAGAATACTGCATACTCTCGTTACCACATTGGACGCAGCCTAGTGGTTAACGGTTTGCTCGCCACGTCCAGTACCTTGGTTCGTTTCCGTATATGGTTCATTGTGAAAAGCCCATTTCCTGTTTTCCAGGAAATATTGCCCAAAGCGACGTAAAACTAAACTTCTGCAAGTTACAGTGTTTGACTGTGCTCCATCCTATCTCGATGGCACGAGTTGGTGGTCATGATATTAACCACATGTCTGTATGGGTTACAATGGTTACTACAATAATAAACGTTAGCTCAACACTGTGTTTAAAACAGGGGCATATCTTTAGCAGCAGCTCATCGTTGAGTTTCTATACAAACATATGCTCTTTAGCATTTGATTTTATAGATTGTGAACATTTTGTTGTTGAAGGTTGAATATGCATACGATGATGGAGGTATTCCGATTAAAACTTCTGTACAGCAATCTTTACACATACAATTTGGATCTGTTTCAGTCCTGTTTGAGAGTGAGCACGAACAAGGCACCAGTGTCCAGTGCCTGGAATCTGCACTGTTCACATGGACTTGTCAAGAATGGAGGATTGTATCTACCGAAATAGATGTCAGACATCCATTTTCGTTGATTTCTACGAGTATGTTTTCGAGATGCAATATTTAGGGTGTCTTACCTAAAAGTTTCATTGATATATTTGTCTCTTGTGATACATGTCATAAAGGCACAACGTGATAGATGTATTCTTCTTTTATTTTGATGACAAGGTGTTATCTTTCAGATGAATATACTTTAAAATTCAGGATAAAATTACACTAATTTCATTTGGAAATTTGAGAAAAATGTCTAATTTACAAACACGTTTTAATTCAAAGGATGAAAATCCTATATTTGTCCGATAAACAAGAGTGATTTCAGTCGATAAATGACACCAATAGGCAAGTTACCTTGGAAACATGAAACACATTTTAGAGGATTTTTGTGATATGACGGCCCAATTATTTTTCCCACATCTACTTTCAGAGGTATCGGCAATGATGGAGACAGCCTATGCAATCCTTACGCCGTCATACATGTGCAGCTTCCTGCATTATCAGATGAGGCATTTCTCACTGACTACAGACGTGGTGTGCTTTGACGTGAACACTAATGAAACATCAGGAGAGGCTTGTGACATTACCTTCCATCTGCCACAGACATACATCTACACTGTTCTGAAGCCTCTTGTCCTTAAGCTGAACTGGCATTCGCTTATCATCCTCAGTGACGTAGAAAACGGTGAGGAAACCGAGCTAAGCCCCCATAGACTTATTGCTGTGAAGAATCTGATATACGTTTCACGAAGAAACTCTATATTGCAGGCAAGAATGGGTCCTTAGCACTATTATGTTGATTGTAGTGAGTGAGTTAATTGGGTTTTATGCCGCTTTTAGCAATATTCTAGTAATATCACGATTGGTACACCATAAATGGGTTTCACATAGTTTACCCATGTAGGGACTCAAACAGCATGACGTGTTAACAATAGAACCACTAGTTTAGCCCACCGCCCTTTATCCTGATTCTGTAAGGCGAACTTATGAATCAGGCTGTCAGATCGGTGACTAACCCGTGAAGATCCGGAGTATAATTGGTCTTCAGCAACCCATGCTTCCCATAAAAGGAGACTATGCTTGTCTACGAGGCAACTAACGGGATCGGGTAGTCAGGCTCGCTGACTTGGTTGACACATGTCATCGGTACCCAATTGCGTAGATAAATGTTCATGCTGTTCTGTTCTGCTGATTTTCTGGTCCAGGCTCGATATTTACAGACCGCCGCCACTTTGCCGCAATAGTGCTGTGTGCGGTGAAAATGTAAACTCACGCACTCAGATTGGTGAGTTGGTTGATGAAATGTCTTCGTTGAAGGTGTGTCGCGTATATAACTTGGTTATTTACAAGTTCACCGCTTTGGAAAAGTTGAAATATATGACATATGACTTCTCAGACATAACCAATACAACAGGCATCTCTTTTGTGAGAGTTGGTTGTGTCGCAATGATTTATGTAGTGCTGGAGCAAGCCAAGGTGATACTGGTGAACCAGTTCGGATCATTGAAAAGTTTTGTAGTTAACAAAAGCAGACAAAGCAGTGAAACGTTTTAAGGTATCTGCGTCGGAAAATACCTGTAGTGGCTTTGTTTTATTGGGGCAGGGATTGCAAAATAATCCTTCTGTTTGCTTATGGCCAAACATAAACTGTTCCGGCTATGCAGCTTCGTGACAATATCAAGACTTAAAGACTTGGAAAACTAACTAAAGTGGCCATTTGTACAAGTTTGTTTGCACCTGTAATGAAAGATTTCTATCAACTGTATGCATAAGATTGGCACTGTCAAATGTTCTCCACCAATTTGACATCATGACTGTCTAGCAAATATCGTTTTGCTGGCGTCAGTTCTGCTGTTGAGACCTTCTTTCATAGTCAGCAGGGAACCTTCTACTCAGGTGGGTTCTGAGTGGTATATGGGTTTTTTTTCCATCAGTGGAGTCCATTACCGTTGTTCTAAGAACGTTTTACCTACCCACCATACATTGATATTGCATTACACTAAGTTACTAGAGTTTCAAACTACCTAAATGGCGGGCACATCACATCTTCGCGAAGGGCGATAGATGACTGTCTAGGTCCAGTCTCGCAAGACTGAGGAACAGGACAACTGCCACCTGAACACTGCTACCAAGATATTTTTACTATAATAGTGAGGACAACTGCCAGCCAGAGTGCGTATGTAATTCTGTTTGAGAAAACGAATGCATGTTATCAATAAATACAGCGTTAGAAGATGAAAAGACCATGTTTTCTTGGTATAAGTAATTTTGACTTTGATGAAATCTGGACTTTGATGAAATCTGGACTTTGGTGAATGCTTGTTTATGACATAATTACTAAAATAATTGAGAGAATGCATTGAAAGCACTGAGAAACACAAGATCAAAGTGCAACGAAGATCGGGTATTTAGAAAACCAATATATTTGAGCAGGAACGTACGACGTCAGCGACGGAGAGCTGACAGATCACTTCACGTGCTCGAGAGTCAAGCCGCCATGGACACCCTTGAAAAGTTGACCGGAGCTGGACTATAATTTTGTTACTCAGTGGCTCTTACGCGTTGTGTTCTTTCTATGTGCCACCCGCGTGACATATCAAATTCCATCTCATGTCAGTATACTTCAAACAAAATGTCAAGACGACCTGAGCCACAACCAAGATGTGTACTGTAATAAACGGCCATTAGCTCGCGAACTGCATAAAATCGTTTGAGCACCTTTGCAAGAAAAGAAAATATTTGGAAAGTATGTGCTGACGCTCAGTTCACGATACACTTCAGCAGAACATGTAAATGACCGCAATCTGCATGGTACCTAGCGCCATATGTTCGAACTGTTGGAGATTTTCCGGTATTAACGCTGAAGCTCCAACCTGCATGTAGTTTGTTAGGAGGAAACTGGGTTATTATAGTGCGTCAATAAAATAATCACATAAGGGATCTAGGTGTGACAAGGGCCACCACGTAATGTACCATAATAGACCTCCGAGCATGTGTATTATTAGTCTCTGTCCAGTCCATGAATCACATCATTTTTCCTGTTGCCTTGTCCACCCAGCAATGCTAAAGCCCTAAATAAAGCATGTCTTGATTCGCCTGAATCTCAAAACTCACTCGGGCCCCTTTTCAATTCAAATGGGTTTAATTGTTACTATCAACATTATTTATATTCAGGGACTAAGCGTTAGTGACGACGTGCAGTGAACTTGGACAAAGTATTGTGACAATGTATGCCAGTGGCAGCAAGAGTTGTATACTTCCCAGGGAGTTGAGACTGATAATACGATGTGACGTTGAGACTGCCATCCGATTATCGAGGGAAACAAATACAATGGCCTTGAACAAGCGCTATGTAAGCAGCAAATAATAATAATAATATTAAGAAAGAAAGGGTTGTTGGGGATTCCGAGAAAGGGTTGTTGGAGGTGCAAGGATCAACTTCTTGTACAGAAAATGATTTTGGAAGAGGCTAAAACGTACCACCGCAATCTCTCCACGTGTTGGATAGACTACAAAAAGGCATATGACCCTGTCCCACACGAATGGATTCTGAAGTCCCTTCATTGTATTGACCTCCCTGAGCGACTAATTGATTTACTCAAGTCTTTAATGAGTTGCTGGTCGACTCAACTTGAGATGTACTTGCAAGGACAGGTGCAGACTTCGGAATCTATTCCAATCAGAAGGGGAATTTTTCAAGGGGACTCCTTCAGTCCTTTGCTTTTTTATTCGTCTCTAAATCAGTTGAGTTCTCTGCTCAATCGAGAGGAGGGTTACCATCCCGGACCTCCTCAGCACAGATCCCCAACACCTCTTACCCATCTCCTCTACATGGATGACATCGAGCCTCTTGCCAAAGGAGATACTAGTTTGAAAGAACAGGTTCTCCTTGTCGAGTTCTTCTCTAATGATATTGGCATGACTTTTGGGCTCGACAAATGTAATACTCTTCATTTGAAACGTGGCAAGGTAACTAATGATGAGTCGGTCAAGTTACAAGGGGGAGGAGTTATTGAGCATCTTGTGGAAGATCAGGCATACACCTGTCTTGGAATGCAAGTTCGAGACAAGCCTCAGAATGCCCAAATTCAGGATAAACTTCGGTCCGAGTATAGATCTCGTTTAAAGAAAATCTGAAGCTCCGAGCTAAATGCTCGAAACAAAGTCAAAGCCACTAATAATTTCGCTGTGCCAGTCCTCTCGTATTCCTTTGGAGTAGTTGACTGGACAAAACAAGACATCCAGAGTCTTGACAGCCTGACCAGACGGATCATGTCTGATAACAGAGCACACCACCCTCGTTCCTCTCTTAATCGTTTATACATACCCATCAGTTCTGGAGGCCGGGGTTTGATCAATGTGGAGGCTCTTCATGATAGAATTTTATTGTGTACTTTTGCACATATTTATTTATCGGATGATCCTCTGGTGATGCATGTCAAGAGTCACGATGAAAGCAAGGAATTTCACAGCTATTTTAAGCGTGCCAAGGTTGTTGGACACCATTTGAAATTTGAAGTAGATTTTGTTGATGGCAATGTACTGCTGAACAGTACAGTGATGGGAGTAAACCAGGTGAAGTCCTTTACTAAGTCTGCTTAGAGTCGGTCCTTCGTGGAGATGCTGTCTGACAAACCATTGCATCGTGTGTACATGCAGTGTGTGGAACAGAACAGCAATCAAACCGACTCCTTCGCCTGGATGAAGTCGACTGGTCTCAAATGTGAAACTGAGGGTTTCCTTTTTGCTGCTCAGGACCAGTCACTTCCTACTCGCAATCGCCAGAATGTGATTCTTAAAGAAAATGTCAATATGAAATGTCGTCTTTGCAATGAATTTACAGAGACTGTCCAACACCTTGTCAGTGGATGCCCTTCCTTGGCACAAACAGCATCTCTTAAAAGACATGATGGCATGGCTCGCTGCTTTTACTATCGTCTCCGCCATGCCTGTGGTTTTGACCCCGAGGTCCATCCATGGTACGACCCTGAACATGTCCAGGGCGTCCTGGAAAATGATGCTTGAAAACTTCTCTGGTATTGGCCAATATTCAGCCTGAGACGAATTCCATCCAACAAACCTGATCTTGTCCTTTTTGATAAAACCAATGAAATTATTTATATCATAGAATTTTCTGTCCCTTTTGACAGCAATGTGATTGGCAAGTTTCGGGAAAAGCATAATGCGCATGCGGACCTCACCTTTGTAATGTCTCGCTTGCATCCCAAGTACACTGTCGTCAGGCTCCCCATTGTTCTCGGTGCCCTTGGTTTGGTACCTCCTGATCTCTTGATCATGAGAGTGTCCGGGTTCTCCACCGGGAGCACAGCCCTTCTGACAATCTGGGTAATACAGAAGGCCTCAGAGTTGGGGAGCCTCCATATTCTCCGGAAAGTTCTTGGTGGGTTCTACTAGGCAATGTTTCCTGGGAGGGAACGAGGGCCCTGAGCTGATGATGAGCTTTACCAACCTGACTGTGCCAGGGTCACCCGAGCTCTCTCTGCTGCATTTCAATCATTCATTTCAAACATAATGATAGTCTAACGTATTATTAACACGTCAGTCTAAGATTCATAAAGACAGGGTAGGTTGTAGCATAGAGGACTCAAGTCACTTTTCATTTCGTAGTTTTTTCTTATTGATACGTTATATACGTTCAATAATTATGTATGTATGTTTCCATATTGACCTAGTAAGGTGATATTATTGTTATAGTGTCTAATTCAGGGCGACCAAATTCAGGATCGTCCAAATACTTCTAAAATCCCCAGACTATGTAACCAACACATTTGAGACTTATTTGTTATTATTTAATCTGCATTCTTAATTTTTAGCATTGCCACATCGTGCATTGTCTTGTCAGCTACCTTGTTCCTCTTTATCACTTCTGTTAATTGCTGTATATGACATTTATGGTCTTTATTGGTCATCCCCCTTGGCTGTGTCTGTCATCACATCAACTGTAGAATGAAGTGCTATTGTTTCTCTATCTGTCCATTGTTGAATCTTTGCCTGTCCATTGATGTTAAAAACTGTACAACTTTGTGTGCATGCTCACATCTATACGTGTGAGTGTGGAGTCCTGTATTCCGACTGTTTGCGTAGGGACGACTGCGAGCAGGATTATACCGCTCGCAGGAAAGGCCCTGGGCCTATATTTCCGAAGCTCTCTTAGCGTTAAGATAGTCGTAAGTTAATGTTAATGTATGGCACTTACGACTGTCTTAGCACTAACAGAGCTTCGAAAATCTGGGCCCTGGGGTCCTCACCTCATTTATGTACACTTGTTTGTCATGTCTTGTGAAACCAACGAAAGGAGTTCGAACTAAACTATTCGTTCGTTTTCATCAACACGTATAGTTCATCTGAATTAAGACCTAATTCTCCAGTCACCGTATCCACCATATACTACTATACGTTGACATTATTGGTCAAGAGATATAAATGAAGCCTTCTCTTTTTTTTAAAAAATAAACTTCATCACGCTTCCTTTTAACTATAGTCATATGACACACCTCATATTTTGCTGCAGAAATGACATCGAAAATAATACTGGATGAAACATGGACTGTTGGTGTGAAGACTTTGATCTTCGTCATCGACAAAAACGCAACGGACGAAGAGCTCCTGGAGTTGCTGTTGAGAGCTACAAGTATTGATCCCACTGCTGCCTGGAACTTTCTTATCTTGTGTGATACGTTATGTCTGCAACGAATTCTTATACAGGTAATATTCCCATTCTCTAAAAAAATTCAACAGCTCAAATTTCACTCAACTGACTGTATACATGACATAGCTGTTTCTCGTGGTTCGTTTTGATCTTGTGGTATGACCGACTGCACCTTCATGCAAAATGGCATCTTAACCTAGCTTTATAAAAAAATTAACAGATTGTTGTCAAAGCAACCGGAATTATCTTGTGGTTACTGTTTTAATAAATCAATGTTTAAAACGTACAACAGATGAAAGATCCTTAAGTGTATTTGTGATTTATCCATCGCTGTTTCAAGTCAATACTACATGTGAGATAAACCATGGTACTTACGCAGAGAAAGTGAGGTTAGAAATGCAGCGTTATTTACATAATATTTCACAGGTTAACAAGTTCGACGATTGGATGCAGAAGACAACTGACTTCCGGTCATCATCGTATTGGTTGATGCTGATGCCGAAGGAAGATATGTCGATCGTTGAAGCAGTGGGAGGCTGGGTTGACAACATTGCTGTTATATCAGCGCCTAGTCCAGTCACGGGATGCTTACTTGAGGTACATTTTGGAGGAATTGGGTTATCAAAATTGTTTTGCTGTGGCTTTGAAGGGGATAAGATGGAAGAGGGTGTGTTTAAGACAATCATGTGTGACCCAAATCATGACTTTCAATCTAATTTTGAGCATCAGCATATTTCTTGTATATTCAAGGATGCACAATTAAATTCTATTACGAAATTGCTTTCCTTTACCTGGTAAAACTCGTTCAGAGTGGACAAGTAAATGAACCCCTAAATCCTTGCATCAAAATTATCGTAATAAAATCGTTATTACTATCAACAAAAATATTCTTTATACCAACAGAACGTATTAGAGATAAGCGGAAACGATACCTGGAGGATTAAAAAATCTGAAGCATTTTGTTTGTCTTTACAATTACAGAAACGGACCGTGTTCCATTCTGTCAATTTATCCAAACAGTATCAGTTTAAACTCCCAGACAGCCGGTCTGGTAACTTTAAGAAACTACCAGTTCGGATGCAAACTTGCCAGTCCGTTTTTCAACAATAAAAAACTACAACATAAAAATCAGGTTACTGAATACTTTACTGCTCGTATTGTAACGTACAGGTTAATGTGCATGCCCCGGATTAGAAACTAGAAATATGTTGCACTTTCTGACTCACTATCAAGGTCAGAGAAAAATGAATCAGTCCGAATCAGCATGGTCATGTCATTTTCCTCAGCAACAGGAAACTGAACATCATCATCTGCAGTTGGATGCTGCTGAAACACAATTACATCCTTCAGAGGTGTTAGGGGTAAAACAATTCTACCAGACCACCGGACCATTCCGGAGGGTCAGGCAAGCAGGAATTTTAAACGCTGCCATATATTTGCTTCTTTGCTCGCCATTGATAACATCTATATGAATTTGTTGACATCCCATGCGCACCAGATGTTCTATCTTTGACTATGTTTCTCTCTGCAAATGAATCAGATTTCTGCACGGGCTGGCAAAGAAGATTCACTCAAAACCTCTGTTATATCGATGATTTGATTTTATGCAAAAAAGATGAAAACCTGAATCAACTACGTGTCACTTATCAAGCTGATTAGGTGAGCAAAGTTTCAACAAAGTCATAGTAAACATAACGTACCAAAGATGAAACCACTCTCTGACAAGACAATCAAGATGATGACAAGGCAGTCAATAAAACTGCCTGTGCCCAACCATCACCTGGAAGGTATAAATTAACTAAACATTGACTAAGCATGTAACCTTGGTTTGGATATTGGGAGAAATGTGAGCCTGCATGCAATACACATATTGCAAACCAAGGTGTTACATACATATGTACTTCCTAGTTGTGACCTGACTGACCACCAATAACCATGCAATAATCGTGCAAGCCCTGAAACAAAGAGGTAAAATTGACCATAAATAATTAAGTATCTTCAGAGTACTAACATCTTTGGGTGACATTATGCAGTTAGAGTACTAAGAAAGGATATGCCCGTATTTACTTGTGGTATATTTGCTGCCACCGAGGCGTGGAGATATAGGGTTGTAGTATCTACGTAACTATCAATAAGGACTCATCAAAGTTACACTCAAGGGGTTTTAGTCTGCTACACCAAACGGAATTTCTCCAATATATTTAGAAGAGATGTATGGTTGGTTTCCTAAATGAATACACTGCCAAAAATTGAACTCCAGGAATGGAATTTATTCTGGTATATCGTTGTAAGAGTGCGATACATTCGTACGTTGACGGTTACATGAAGCAATAAAACCATTCAGTCGCATCAAGCTAACCCAGCCTTTATGCCTTGATGCAAACAATGAAATTATTTCACCCTGGTAAGCGAATGCAGAGCTGATCTTGCTGATCTTAAAGGCTATGCTGAATGCTGGAGAAAGTGCGTTCCTCTTATGTGTTCGTCTAGGCATATAAAGGCTATGCTGAATGCTGGCGAAAATGTGTTCCTCTTATGTGTTCGTCTAGGCATATAAAGACGTTGCTGAATGCTGGAGAAATGTGTTCCTCTTAAGTGTTCGTCTAGGCATATAAAGGCTATGCTGAATGCTGGAGATATGTGTTCCTCTTAAGTGTTCCTCCAGGCATATAAAGACGCTGTTGAATGCTGGAGAAATGTGTTCCTCTTGTGTGTTCGTCTAGGCATATAAAGACTATGCTGAATGCTGGCGAAAGGGTGTTCATCTTAAGTGTTCGTCTAGGCATATAAAGACGCTGTTGAATGGTGGAGAAAATGTGTTCCTGTTATGTGTTCGTCTAGACATATAAAGGCGCTGCTGAATGCTGGTCGGGGGAAATCCACTCTCTGATGTACCATGGAGCAGTGAGGAACCTGGACGTTGTCTGTCAGTACAACGGAGGTGCGGTGAAAATATGTTCCTCAAAATCAGATATATTTCCAAATCACAACCGTGGATTCAACGGGAGGCCCTTCATTGTGGCTACAAATATGGTAACTTTACTTTTTTGTTTCATATTAGCCAAACTCGTTTTCGTATTGTCATATCCATCATAAGGAAGTTCCTGCTTTCCCAAATCTCATTAGTTTACAGCATCGCAGGGCTTAAGGAAGACTAATGACAATGAGTTTAATTTCGCAGGAATTGTAGAAAAAATCTACCATTATGCCGTTATGTTCTCATTTTGTTTTCTCACGTCTTGATTTTGTTTTGTATATACTTTTTTCTGTTGTCAAAAAAGGAAATATGTTAAATCATTTAATACTCCATTCCACTCAGAATTCCCTAAACCATCCAACCCACCTTCAAACTGTGTCTGTGAACAACTAAGGACATGAAGGCAAAGCCTGACTAAACCCGTTAACCTGTAGGTCACACTTATGATATCTGAATTACCTAGTAACTGAAGTTTATATTTGTGTCCGTATATTTGTCATAGATATCATGTTCACATTTCAAAGAAGTTGGTCCCTAATGTTGCATAATCGGACGTAATGTCATTTCATCTTTGGTCCCGAATAAATATATTCGTTTTTCATTGAACATAGATGCACTCGTGTATTGAAAAGACAACCAGTAGAAATCTAACTTGAAAAGTCGATTCCGTTTAACGTGCAAGCGAACTCTATGTGATTCTTGCCAGGCACGTCAAATACACCAAAGGTTGTAACGTGTTTAATTGGAAAAATGTATCTTCGATAGTATTGTCTCGTTAGATGGGAACCTGAAACTATAAATCAATATGTTCTCATTTAACATCTAGTGGTATCCGTTCGTGATGAAGCAAGGGAGTGATCTGACTTCAACATATGAGGGGTTTTGCATCGATCTTCTTCTCGAAATGGCTGCAGCACTCAATTTCACGTAAGCAGATCTAAAAGTGGTATACAATCATAGGCATAATCTAGTGTCTTTGAAATGGTATTCGATACAGGTATGAAATTAACGAAGTATACGTTTCTCACAGCACTGTAAACAGTTTGAGACACAAAGATTTAACTGTAAGACATTACAACCGCAAATAGATGGACTGGGGCACTTTAGTCAGCTTCTAATATAAGCATAGGTGACAATCTCCAGAGTATGCCCCCTAATGTTTGGAACAGTAAATGATATTCTAAAAATGCTTTGCTTAATTGTCCTATATTACAATATTATGGATTCAACTGATTCAAGAACTTAGGTTAAATTGGAAAGTGTTTTGTTTTTTTCTGTTCATTCTGTGTATTTTTGTGTTTTGATCATTTCTTATTCCTGCATGAAAATGTGTGAGGCACAACGCATTATTTACTTATTACACCGCGAGAAGATTTAAAACTACTGGTTCCAAGCATGCCAGTATTTACTCACTGACCACCAGAGTCATCCACAAAGGCTGGAGTGTCAGAGAACAACATGCTCGTAGTGCCAGATGCGTGTTGCAGATATTGAGATTATTGATAATGATAATAAAATGTAACGATAAAATGCACGATTATCTTCAGGTATAAATTAGTGGAGCCACCCGATGGAGAATGGGGCACCAATACCGATGGCCAGTACAGTGGACTTATTGGTCAGCTGCAGAGAAGGGTAAATATTAAAACTTAAAGTTCATGTTTTCTATTCCCGTTCGCTCTTTCGTACCCGAGCAGATCCGGGTTAGAATTGGACTTCAGTAACATTTGCTTGCCATACGAAGCGACGAACGGGATCAGGTGGTCAGGTGCAACAAGTCATCGTATCCCAGTGGCGTAGATCGATCTTCGTGCTGTTGATCACTGAATTGTCTGGCCACAAATCGATTACTTTCAGACCGCCGCTATACAACTTGAATATTGCTGAGTGCAGCGTTAAACAACAACCACTCAATCAATCGATATTCGCTCGTTGAGGGTCAAAGAGCATCATTCTCAGTAGCTGGCGCCAAAACATAAATAATTTGGAGAAGGGTTGATTGAATGACAATTGAGTGGAAAGATTAAGAGCAATAGGAATATTGTAATTAAGGAAAACCATTATCTCCATTGGAATTGTGCCCTCGTTGATTGATGATGTTTGGCTTTTCAGTGATCCTTCTATATAACTTTCAAAGCGCTACTTTCGTTTCCGTGGATTGTCAAAACTGGGTATTCGCATGCACTCGCATTGCTGTATTTGTGTAATAAAATATATGAACTGCGTATCACTAACAACGACAATACAAGAAGCTGCTTGTATATCAACCACCGGTTAGTCTACACAAGGTTTTTTTATTATTATTTACTGGAAGACGTGACAAAGATTGATAATTCCGACAAAGATGTAAACTAGACACAGACCAGATTTCTAAAATAACCTGTTTTACTTCAGGATGTCGACATGGTGGTTGCCCCAATTTCAATGTCACACGACAGGGAGAAGGTCATGGACTCCACCTACCCATTCTACAATGACGTTGGCACCGGGGTCTATCGTATCCCTGACTCAAGCGTTAAAGAATGGTTGATTCTGTCGCTGCCCTTCAGCTGGGTGGTCCACGTCAGTATTGCGTGTGCCTTTGTATTCTCCGTGGCGTTGTTGCACTTCCTCCACAGATGCCATAAAGATGGGCAGGAAGGGTCAATTGAGTTATCTGCAGATGCTATGCGTGTGTTTGGTATATTTCTTCGACAAGGTAAGGTTTAGTGTTTTACGACTATAGTTGTGTAGATTCTTTCAAAAGATTCGTTGGCTGCCTGGCCAGATTTGAGCCTTACACGTTACACAAAATCAATTTTTTTTCCATAGACACCACAGTAGCGTTACATTCCCTTAAAGTAACCAGGTCAATAACAGCAAATTGCATGTTTATATGCACAGTATGAAGCACAATAGAAACACAAATTTTGACAAGGTTAAACAATTTCGTTTCCGAAGGCAGGAAGGGGAACACACCAACCCACACTACCAAGTAAGTAGGTGTCAAGTAGGTGACAATATCTCTGCACATATTCAGTGTAGGTCATTATGTTAAGAACGACAGCACTAAATGTTGAAAATAGGATCAGTTTTGATTACTGGATTGATGTTGATTTGAAAGGCGAAAAGAAATCTTACACAAAATCATCAAATCACAGGCATGAGACGATTCAGTTTGCAATGAATGCTGCCACTGCGAAATCGTGTAGTATAACCTACAAACCATTAAGTGTAATGAAAGATGACGAGCAGGTTACATCTCACGCTGCCCGTACATATGGCGTGCATAGGGCTTCCAAATACCGATCATGTTGTTTTACACTATTCTCCTTTTAACTACTCATAAATAAAGAGGTAGTCATTTTCAATCACAAGATAACAAAGTGGGACAGACACTTTGTGTGTTAATTAACATTGTGTGCTAGTTTTCTGCTTGTCTTCAAATCACTCAGACGCAATATGCAGTACTTTAAAGCAAAATACCATAGAATATAACTTTCGTCTGTACATTTTGTTTGTTTGTTCCGTCTGTATCATGGACCTTTGTAAAAAAAATCGTGACTGAATCAGACAATCGGATGATCAACAACATCTATGCAATTGGAACACAATGACAAAATGTGTATTTAGCAAGTGTTGGTACATTTTTTCAGTTGATATACATGTTTTTGCAATTGGTCATGCATGTTATCACCAGAGTCCACTAAACACGAACATA
Organism: Haliotis asinina; assembly: GCF_037392515.1. Lineage (NCBI taxonomy): Eukaryota > Metazoa > Mollusca > Gastropoda > Lepetellida > Haliotidae > Haliotis > Haliotis asinina. The sequence goes on along the minus strand of NC_090287.1, from coordinate 33,743,100 downwards.
AATCAGTATTACATAGCGACTGAATAATTCCCCGTGTAACACGAACCTGTGTTTATGATTGACTATCATATATCTACTGTACAGTCTCCCTGTGAAACGAACATGTGTTTATGAAGCACTATTGTATACTCACTGAACAAATCACCTGTAACACGAACATCTGTTTATGATTCACTATCATATCGATACTATACAGTTCCACCTGTAACACGGACATGTGTTTATGATTCACTATGATATCGATACTATACAGTTCCACCTGTGACACGGACATGTGTTTATGATTCACTATCATATCGATGCTGTACAGTTTCACCTGTAACGCGGACAGTTTTGATGCATCACTATTGTATAGAAATGACACGAAAGATAGGATGTTTCCTGTGCAACCAGTTGCAGCCGTCACAATAATAATAAATGTAAGCCACTATAACGAAAACCTAAAATCAGTTAGTTTCGAATTTTACCCTGAAAATAGTGCCGATGCATTTATTTCGGAAGCAGTGTTTCTTCTATCAATATTCTTATTTGAATGCGTCCTGTATGGAGATCAACATTGTAGCAACGTCATTCTGATGAGAAAGAAAAAAAACGTGTAACAAAAACAACAACAAAAAGAGTGCATAATATTGCCAAGGCGTTACATTGTAGGCAAATAAATTATAATATGAAATATATTATGAAATATGCAAAAGCACGTGCATATTCTTTATCAGTCACGTTTCAAATTCTGTAAACTTAACGATTCTAAAAGGGTTTCAGAAAATTGTAACAACCTGTGATCTTCCGTATCGTCGCTCAGTATTTCTCTTGTTAAGTAACGAGGTATTTTTCAGTCATAGGTAGTGGTAACTTTCAAAGGCAATAATAATGTGTAGGTTTTGAATTACAATGCAGTGATTATATTAGTATATCGAAGATGTGCTGCAGACCATTTTGGGGAAGAACTGACATTGAATTAAAAATTTTAGGAACAACAGAGAATTGAAATACCGAACTGTGACTTCGGATTCGTGGCGTTGAGTTTCATTTTCTTGCGATGGCCCACGTAATGTTCTCCTAAGACGTGGCCACAATAGACACTTTCAGTGTATGGCATGTATGCATATGTGTGCATATGTATGCATATTTTAGGCATTTTGAAAATATAACTTTAGGGTACAATGGAGAACTGATGTTTTGTAACGGTCAAAGTAAGTGACAGCACATTTTCGGCATAAACAGACAATGTTAGCGCAAAATTTTATGCTTTTTCCGGGGATCATCTGTGACAATATTTTCGTCCCAACAAGCAGTGTTACTTCACAACAATGACAAAGCATGCAAGCATTGTTTCATTTTCTTTACGGGTGTCCGCAGATCTTGTTTTCGTGTAACTGCACAGTGTGTAAGGAGGAGTGACATGCAGGATGTGTATCTGAGGTCTATCACTGGTGCAACCTGACTTCTTGACAATAGATAAGGATCTCATCGAGTCAGGGCCGTTGACACCTGCTCAGATCATCAGACCAGTGTCCGCATTAAGGATTATCAACCTATCAAACACACAGTTCGCCCTATCCTTCCGACATCTCCATATGAATTTGGCAATGCCCTTAACTAAGAGTGGAACAGTCTTGCCTTGGCAACCATCCAGATGCATTTTAGGAGCATGACACGAAAATACTGCAAGAAATGGTTTCAAGTTTAATGAATTGTATTATCATTTACAGGTATTCATATCAAACTACGAACCTCTTCAACAGCTGTATTTGTGGGTTTACTTTGTCTGTTCGCGACCATCATCTCGGCTGTCTACTCTGGCAATCTCATCGCCTTCCTCACAGTTGCCAAGGAGACGAAGCCTTTCAACACCATCCCGGAAGTAGCAGACCAGACGGATTACACGTGGGGGATACATGGAGGGACTCTGTGGGTAAATGTGTTCCAGGTGGGTGATCACAGACACGGGGAACTCAGGGGTGTCATTAGGGCTTTAGGGCAATATCCCTAACCAATCTAAGGTTGGCGACCTATGAACATCAGAACAGAACAAACGTTGGATAACACATGACATTATCTCGTTAACGTTGACATATACTAGCATGGGACACTGGGGTTAAGCCTGTAGACTACTGGCTGTCTAATCAGTGCTTGAAATATGTCTTAGCGTCTGATTAATCACCTACTTTTTCGAGATAAAAGCTCTTTGAGTACAAATTCTAAAGTTTATTACCATCGTTATGTTTCCCCTGAGATTATGCAACATGCACGACTATATATAAATAAGTATGCAGTTCCTTTTGAGCACAATAACATGTTTCATTTTACGTTTTAGTGTAGAGGGATATGACATGCAACCCTTTATCGAAATTCTTTGAGGAAGGGAGATTTTATAAATGTTTTGATGTATATCCTTACTCCTTCATCAAATGAATGGATGATATAAGACAGAGAACATGTATATGTACATGGAACAGCAACCTGGTAATACGACAACCGGGATGCAGGCAAAACAATGGATCAAAAGGAAGTCAGCTCTTAACAGTTCAAAAGCACTTAATAGTACACGACGCTCATATCCAGGCACATTGCTTGCTCACGGCGCGACGTATATTAGCATCTTCGGTCATAGGACACTATCGTACTTCTCGATACTTTTTCAACTCCCTGGGGATCATCCATCTATGCTGCCTGTTAGACGCAATAAACTAATCACTCACATTGCTAATACATCCCCTCGGGTACCCATTTTGTCTGGGTGAACTGAGACAAAGTGGATCTTAGTATCTTGTCCAAGGATACCACGCAAATGTGTCCACATCGGGACCCGAACCTAGGTGCCTCCATCGCTTATCGATCAAACCCAGGCCTTCAGCGTGATATGCAGATGCCGTACCATTGCCCTCGAGTAGCCAACACGTGTATTTATTTGTTTGTTTGTTTGTTTGGGAGGGGGAGGGGGTGTTTAGAGGGGGCAAGTTGTGTCCCTCATAATAAAGAATTTGACATCCTTTTAAGCTCTCTTCCTTGTATGTGTACACTACTTCTAAATGCAAATTCAAACACCTGAAAATTCGTTAGTTCCGAAACTGAACTTTTCACTGATTTGGATGGACTTCGTGTGGAGTATTTTACAAATTTTTGTAAAACAGCCCAATATTTACAGAGCTCAACAAATCCCGCATTCATGAAAATCTGGGCTAGCATTGTCAGCTCCAACCACTCCGACCCTGGCGTTCTCCACATCTCAGCGGACTACCACAAGAAACGGTTGGAAGCTGGGGGGTATGTCTTCTTCACAGAGTCGGACATTGGAAGCATATGGGCCACACAAAACTGCGACGTTAGGCTGCTCAAAGATTATTTCTACAGGATCCAGTACGCTATTGGACTACCCCAGAACTCGCCTTATGGGGAACTGGTGTCTAATATGTAAGTCAAACTCGTCTGAGTGAGTGAGTGAGTGAATTCATTGATGAATAATCGCACTCAGCAATATTCCAGCTATATGACGGCGGTCTGTAAGTAATCGAATCTGGACCGACCAGTCCAGTCCACAGTTAAGATAGGATGATAAGTGCCAGCGATTCTGACAACCCAATCCCGTACGTGGCGTCTTTAGACAAGCACGCGCTGCCGAAGACAGTTCTCTATGTCCCGCTTACGTACGGGTTACGGATCATAAAAGACACTCACCCTGTCCTTTGTGGCTGTGTGTACGTGGATATTTATCATTTCCAGAATATGTAGTTTGATAAACCAGTATTACCAGTACTGGGGCCCTGTTTATCGGGGGAAAAAACACTTTTTTCAAGATGAGTAAAAGAAGCTCTCATAAAATATATAGCATAGCATCAAATTCAAATATTTTTCAGTTACCCGGTACTTTAATTATATTGGTGATTTCTCAGAGAAGAACTTCGGTTATCTCTCCAGGTATAAGGTGACGTCGATCCTTGTTGCTGATCCATCATTAAGAAAATCGACCAAGTGTACATAATAATATCATTCTCATTCATATTTCAGTTTGGGCTCAATCAATTAATTCCTCATATAATCGTGCATCAGCCTTTAATGCCTCCTGTATCATGCCAACATCAACAGGTGTTGTAGTGACTCACTGTATTTCTTTGTTTCTAGAGTTCTCAAGTTCCATGAAAGTGGCTTGATGGGTGCATGGAAGCAAAAATGGTGGCCAAAGGGAAGTAATTGTTCCTTCAATCAAGTCGTTCACAAACCAATAGAAATATCCCAGCTGCAGAGTGCCTTCTATGTGTTGCTAGTTGGGATAACCCTTGCCTTTGCTGCAATGTGCCTTGAATGTATGGTCCGCATTGTCCGGCCACGCAACAAAACCCTCAAGTAATGCCTTCCTAGTAATCAAATTACTGTTGTTACACATTGACTTACATTTGTATAGATTAAGTGTGTAAGTGATGGAGGTTAGTTTTACGCCGCATTTAGCAATATCCAAGCGATGTCACGGCGGTGGCCACCAGAAATGGGCATTGTACCATGCTAGAAATCGAACGAGCGAACGCTTTAACCACTGGGCTACTTTGCCGCCCTTTGTATAGAATTATAATTGTATTTGAACATGTCTTGTCTATAAAAGGGCTTTCGTGCCATTTACTATCGTTTTTTTTTATTGTTTCTTCCCTATTTCATGTTTCAAGCTTTTGAAGTCACCAGCAACTTATGCCTGCGGAAAATGAAGCTGTTTCTTGCGTCCTTTGAGCGTACCAGATTGGTTGGCGGGTTTGGTGTTTAACGCCGCACGCAGCAATATTCCAGCTATAAGGAAGCGGTCTATAAAGAAACTGTCTGGGCTAACCAATCCAGTGATCAACGGCATGAGCATCCATCTATGCAACTGCCCTAAGATGACATGTGCCAACCAAGGCAGCAAGCCTGATCATTAGTCGGCTCTTACGACCGAAAAGCAATTCTCACCCGGATCGTCAGTACAGAATTTTGCAGTTCATTATGCTTTTTTATATTGCTTTTATATGAATATAATACACACATACAAGAGTTTTGAATAGTGTTTTAATCAGATTCCGTTACATTCTTCATATGTACATGCCTGTACCCGTGTTTAGGTTCAATGAGCTGCGCCCGTAAACATGACAGGAACCAAATACATGTTTCTCCGTGAAAATAATCAACACCATACCATCGTTGTGTTTAAGAGACGCTCTTACACATTTGTCGCTGAAAGCTACCTTCCTACCTTAAGATGACGTAAGTAATAAAATACGTTTTAAGGTGATCAAGTCTCTCCTCCATCCACATATGAAGGTAACATTTTACGATGCTTCAGGAAAGGGTTCTGAAAATGACATTTTACGATGCTTCAGGAAAAAGTTCTGAAGATGACATTTTACGATGCTTCAGGAAAAAGTTCTGAAGGTGACATTTTACGATGCTTCAGGAAAAGGTTCCACATTTGAGCCATAAACAAATCAGTATGGATTTACGGGGTTTTTTTTCATTATCACGGCAGGTGAAACTGACTTCACAGAAATTACCCATGTGGGGAATCGAACCCTGGTCTTTGACGTTACTAGCCAACGCTTTAACCACTCGGCTACCCCACAGTCCAACAGAGATTGAAATCACTGTCTCAAATTACAACACCAGTGTAAACTTATCCGTATACAATATTACCTGCTATCAGAGGAAATCATAACAATAATGAATAATAACAATCATAACACGAATAATGAAACCGGGTCAATTACATGTTCATCAAAGTAATGTGTACCCTCATCTTTCATGTTTAGACCGACAAGGCAATCTGGTATCTGTTTGTACATTCTTCAGTCATTATCTGTTGACACACTGAATTATAAAGAAGTACAGAAAACACACAGTGATTGCTAAAAAAAATGCTTCACAAGCTAGTGCCTCTTGTTATGAGTAATATTCGGTCAAGAAATTAGGCCTAAGCAGTGTTCACAAAGAACAGAAGTACGCCGTTTTCTGGATGCTTATTCTTGTATTATTGCACTTCCTCTTCTCGGTAACAAATCTTCAGTTTGTTAGAAGGTTTCATTGTCGGTGACACATATGATACCCTGGTGGTAACATGTCGATCATGGGCAAACGCCCGCATCCCGAAATCTTGGTTGGTTTTCGGGATTTTTAACGGTGTAAAATATAAGTAATACAGGCATACAGACACCTTAAGGATTTATATCATGTTCTGCTTCATGTTGAATTTCAGCAACGATAGTTTATTCTTTCCCAGAATACGAAAATTCTCCAGAAGCAAAATTAGGAATGCCAAGAAAAATCCAATGAGGAGCACATAAAATGCACTCTGTAAGTCTTCTATCTCTATAACATGGGTCTTCACCTTCACGTTGTCTTCACAATTCACAGCATCCGGCCACCACTTTTGTCTTAACAAACTGAGGAGGCCAGCCTTTTCGAACTTCATTAGACTTTGATCGGAAAAACATTACAGCATAACGTTAAATAACTTTCCACATTACATTTATGTGTGACAATGAAGATCTTCACAAGCGTGTAATATCTGCTCAGTTATACATTAATATCTCGGGAGTAAATTGGACTGACACATTCTCTAAGGACATTTAGAGGATATAAATGTACACATCAAAGACATCTTCAATATGTACTAATTTACATGAATCATCTTCACCTTCTAACTGTACTGTCGGAGCTTTTCTGCTCCGAAAACAAGGAGTCAAATCAGATGGCCATTGGTTCGAATGTATGCATGCTGACATGCCTACCTCCAATACTGATTATAATTTATAAACGTAAGAAACGTGTTAACTGTGAATATTGCAATCTGAGATTCGGTTGGTTTGTTGTCTAATGCCGCCCCCAGCAACATGTCGGCTATATGGTGGCGGTTTGCAAATAATCGAGTCAGGACCACACATTCTAGTCATCAACAACATGACCATCGATCTGTTGGAATACGATGACATGTGTCAACGAAGTCAACGAGTCTGACCACCTGATCCTGTTAGTCGCCTTTTACGACAAGCATGGCTTGCTGAAGATCAATTTCGAAACCCGGATCTTCATAGGTTTGCAATCTGAGAATGGAAATGTTGCGAATTTCATTAGAAGATATCACATGTAGTACATACCGCGAATTTTCTTAGAATATACTACATGCAGTACATCCCATTGCAGATGCCTGTTATATAACCACCAACCGTTACGATTACCAATGCATTGGGCGTGTATGAAGCACTTTTGCCCATTTACAATGAGCTTACATTATATACATACTTTTAAACCACGGATTCACATGGATATTAAAAGACATATGTCACATGGTTGGCGCACATGTATGTATACTTACACTTTAGAAAACATGGCACGATAAGGGGAGTTGTTGGGGAGACCCATACCATAGGTGATCTGTCTGAATGTCTCGTCCAGGAGCGTAAGTTGACAGTTCTCCTGAGCCCAAATCTCCATCACTGATCTGTCATCAGATGGAGAAGTACTTGGTTTTACGCTGCTTCTAACAACATTCTGCTAACGTGGAAAAAATGCTAATCACAAACTGCTACAACAGTTCTTGTGACATACCTGACAATCATCAAACAACTCGAGTATAAAGAATTCGGTTCTTTTTAAGTCGAAGTACGGGTATGTGAGATAGCGCCAACAGACATACACTACCAAGGGAAAGCACAACGTCATGTTGGCGTATCGCCGGCAGATGGGACGGTATGGGTGGTGAGTGGTCGCCCCTCCTTGTCCCTCCTGACTTACCGTCTGCCTGTCTGTCCGCGCTCCTCCCACTGTCTGTCGTGTACCCCCAGTTTGTCCATTCTGGATGCTTTCAAAGGATTTGGTTGGTTGTTAAACGCCGCACTCAGCAATATTCCAACTATATAGCGGTGGTATGTAAATAATCTAGTCGGGACCAGATAATCCAGTGATCAACGTCACCAGCATCGATCTGGGCCACCTTTCAATAAGGACTAAGGTGCAATGTTAAAGAATGGGAGGAAAGGTTAACCTTAGTAAAGGATGCTTTGTGAAAGGAGCCCTAGAACATTAGGGAAGTCTCAACCAAATCAGTATGCCTCACCACCCAATTCCATTTGTTTTCCCTTTTCGACCAGCATGTGCTGCTGAACTCCAATCCTGATCCGGATCTTCGTCGTTTTTAAATGCAGACAGCCTATCTAGGTCGGCACCTAGGATACATCTGCTTAGCTGGTTATATTTTACGAGTTTGATATCTCTGATGAGTGTACACGATGCATAGTGATACACTCACAGTGTTAAACTCAACCGTCGGAGTAGAACACATAATGATACACGCATCTATCGGAGTAGAACACAGAATGGTAAACTCACCTGTCGGAGAAGAACACATAGTTGCCAGCCTCCACCTTCTTTTTGTGGATGCTGGAGGATGGGGCGAGGACATCCGGGTCAGACTCACTGAAACTGCGCATCCCCTGCCACAGTTTCTGAAAATCGCTCTGATTGGAATTCTGAAACAAACAAATCCATCTGGCTGTGGTGCTCACAAACCAACAGACATGATCGGAGTGAGTTCCAACTCACGATTTGTTGCTGGAGTCCCCGTGAAGATCCGGATTAGAATTGATCTTCAGTAACCCATGATTGTCGAAAGAGACGAATAACGGGTGGTCAGTCTCGCTACCTTGGTTGACACATGTCATCGTATGTAACTGTCACTGGATTACTTGGTCAAGACTGCATTATTTACAGACCGACGCCATGTAGCTAGAACATTGCTGAGTGGGGCATAAAACCAAACTCACTGACTCACTCCATAGACGCACCTGTGCAGAGCTATACAACATATATTTATGGATAGATTAAATTCTATATCAAACAAACAAATACATTTTTTTAAAAAGATTCTGAAATTCTGAAATTGTACAGTTCAAATCAACTTTGAAATTTATGAGTGAAAGCACATGCACTTTACTCTGCAGTTTAGAAGTCATTCCGCCACAGAAGGCATCCATCAAGATTATTTCTCTTCCAATCTGTTTCGCTCGAAATATACATTTCAACAATAAAATTATCAAATTGACACTAACGTGGAACTACCAAGCTGTATGTTAGTTTTTGTTTAATTTTATGTTTTAATTGACTTTACTTTTTATTTTATTTTGACTTTTTATTTCTATTTTTTTATTATTTTTTGTTCTTGTTTGTTTTGGTTTGGTTTTGGTGTTTTTTGTTTGGTTGGGTTTTTTTTTTTTCGTTTTTCGTTTGGTTGGTTGGGTTTTTTATGCATATTTTAGTATTCATTGTATGACAACACCGGGAATGGACAAATCCAAAACATAAACATGACCCAAAACATATACATGAACGACCCAACCCAAAATACGAAAGCGCAAATCCAAAGCATAAATATAAACGACCCAAAACCAAAACCATTAAATACGAACGTAGCGAAACCACCATCATAAAGTAAAATATACGCAAAGGACTCAACCAGCAATATATTTGGGCCGAGATGAGAATATAATGAGTAATTACCGCTATCTGTAGCTGCCATAAACTACCGTTAACAGTCCCCCATCTATACACGGTCTGCTCAGCCATCTCCTGGGATGTTCTGAAAGGCACGGACTCCCGAGATATGGACAGGAACGCTATGAGGTTACCGCTGTAGGCCGCCGATACAATGATGCAGAACAGAGACAGAAATGACACGAGGACGCGGCCACTGGTCGTCACAGGCTGTTCGTAGCTTCCTGAAAGCATTAAATTTGTATTGATTGATATACTGCTCAGAATTGGAAAGGGACAATCTAGTTATACGCTGATTGAAGTGGTTCTGATTTAGTGTAGTAGAACCTTGAGGACATTGCTTAATTTTATTCTGTGATTAAAAATGTTAACAGTATGCTACTTAAATTTGGAAGGGATATTTCTAGTTACATTGACGGAAATGTCAGTATCACTAGGATTATGTTGAAAAGGATATTGGTTAATTATATTCTCGGGGTAACAGGCCATTTATTCAATGATATTGATACCTGTTATCATGATATGGAATTAATGTAAATACATGTCCATGTTGACAGTAAACACTAAACCACTTTATGTCACAGGGAAGCTTAATGCCTGTTTTATCTCACATTTATTCTCGTTTGGAAAGTAAATTTCTAATTAGGAATGAAAGTAGACATTTCGCCATAACTTGTATGCAAAGTGTCTCAGAAAATGAAATTAAATGGCTCCTTTTAATCAGGAGCATGTTCGTATTGACCATGAGTGTACATGCAAATGTCTGTTGATTATTTAAGTGTAAATATTCCCTTTGGGTGTGTAGGTAGTGATTGCGCTGCACTACTGTTGGAGTGTCGGCCCTCGTGTTTGGAACATAATTTGGAATAGTCAGATTTTATTGACATACCACTATGGAACAGAACCACTTTTGTCCATAGGCTGCATTTCGTTTATTTGCTAAATGCTACCGATATATGCTTAGAAAATGGGCTCTCTGCGAATCGTGTTGAATTACAAACTCGTACTGTCAGTAATGCCAGGAGCTTTTAAATTGTCATGAATGCGATCAACGTATTTTTCATAAAATGATATGATACATTGCAAGTGCTAAACGTTAAATTTCTGTGGTCAGTAAGTGTTGCCATGGACTACATTCCAAGTCAATATCTTGAACGTGGTATGACGTTAAGTTTGTTAGGAAGTTTATGATGTTGTTTTGTATTGTATGGTGTATTAAGGGAGTATGGTCATACCAAAACACTCTCGAGCCGAATCAAAGTGAAAACAGACATCGCAAACTACTTTGGTTACACTGAATTCCAATTTCTTGTTTCGTCAGACTGTTCATGTTTGATGAGGTCGTAAAAAGGTTCACAGTGCACCTGGCTCACTCGTTACACCGAACCCAGTCAACAGGAAATGAGATTGTTGTGTAATCGATGTTTTCATTTGTTACGCCACTTTCAGCAAATTGCAGAATCCGGGGATACATCAGTCTTGGGCTTCGCACACGGTAACCATATGGGGAAACGAACCTCTGTCTTAAGCTTGACGGACGAACGCTTTAACCACAAGGCTACCCCACCGCCCTACGAAGATTTGAACTATCAGGAAGTGAGGGAGGAAGTTTAGTTATTCGCCACTTTAGCAATATTCCAGCAATATTACCTGGGGACACCGGAAATAGGCATCACACATTAATATCACATCCATGTGGGGGATCGAATACTATCGGGAAGGCCTCTTAATGTTACATAATACGACTGAGTGAAGGACAATACAGACGGCGGCGGCTTGTTGATAATGCCCACATATCCATTACCAGACAGCAATATTTGCCCACCAGGCATGTGTCCGATTAATAGGGATGAATGAGATTAAACACCTCCACTGAGCATTTAAATACACAAGGCACGCAGTTTGATGCATTCGTTTGACGTGACTTCAGTTTGTGTAACATGAGGCTGACGTTTTGGTATTAAGGACACTCGACACTCCATGCAAACTGAAAGTATCTAGTCCTTTTCGCTGTACAGTGTGTTATACTTTCAGTTTGCTTTCCGAACACTCAGCGGCGTCTCTGACTTGCATGGATTACCGCATTCACCCACAGACTTCCAACTGTGCTTAGTGGTCGCAAACGGGCCTTGCAACCTCGTTAATCTTGCAACCCGTGAAGATCCGGGTTAGATTTGATCTTCAACAACCCAAACTTGTCGTGAGAGGTTACTAATGCGATCGGGTGTTCAGATTTGCTGACTTGGCTGACACATGCCATTGTATTACAAATGCATGCATTGATGCTCATGCTGTTGATCAGTGGATTGTCTGATCCATATAGCTGGAATATTGTGGCGTAAAACTAAAGTTGCTCGCTGTACTATGTTAATCTTGCAGCCGACTGATGGTTATTTTGATCAACAAAAATCTCTATATGACTTCAACGATCGTGCGGTTGGTGCAATCATTTAAATTGGGTAACAGGCGCTATTCTGGAATCTGACAACATATTGAATGAGTGAGTGAGTGAGTGAGTTTTATGTCGCACTTAGCAATACTTCTAGCTATATGGCGGCGGTCTGTAAATTATCGAGTGTGGACCAGACAATCCCGTGATCAACAACATGAGCATCGGTTTGCGCAATTGGGAACCTATGACATGTGTCAGCGAGTCTGACCACCTGATCCCGTTAGTCGCCTTTTATGGCAAGCATGCGTTGCTGAAGGCTTATTCTACCCCGGGACATTCACGGGTCGACAACAAAATAAGCTGCTTCATCTGGAAATAGAAAATCACTCTCAGGACATCCCCAATGCACAAACGTAAATATCAGTGTTAATAATTTATGGCATAGGAAATTTCCGGTGAGGTGGCACCAGTGATACCGGAAGAGTCACGACGGTGTCATGAGTGGGAAGCTGATTGACGTGTTTACGAACCAGGTTATCCGGGTACAATCGCCCGTCGTGATATTGCTGGAATATTGCTAAAAGCGGCGTAAAACAAAACTCAGTCACTCAGTAGCCAAAGAACCTAACAAACGGAACATCTCTTTTGTTAGACATTACCACAGAATGAGCTCTTGAGGTCATCCTTGGGTATGAAGCAGTTGTGTAAAGCCACTCGCCAGTAAATTAACGCACTCAGTGTTAATTAGGTGATATCGGATTTACAAGATTGATAAAAGCAAATGAGGAAGTCAATGAACAAACAGGCGATAAAGAGAAATTAAGGGGAAATGAGAAAATGTATACCATTCCTTTGGAAATGTTATGGGTCTATGCCATTGTTCTCATAAGCATTGGCATTGGCTAGTGATATGGTCACAAAATGGAATATTCCCAGCTTTTTGAATGGCATATGCGGTCACGCTACCAAAGTAGCCTATTACATACATACATACCATATTTAAGAAATGTTCCCCATATGTACCATATGGTGCCTTCCGTAACACGGTTTTCGGTATTCCTCTGCTGACATTCAGCCCAAAACTTCCTCCTTTCTTTCTCCATGATATGTAAAAGTAGCGTCACACCAGCTCCCACTATCCCGAGACACAGCAATACCTCCCACTTGAAGGGTCTCAGCAACGTCGACCAACGCCTCAATCCGGGTCTTTTAAAGATGGCACCTGCAGCATCGTAGAAGTACGGGTAGGTGAAATCCATCACTTCTTCTCGATCTTCTCGAACCGTTAGTGGTGCCAGAACGATGTCAACCTCCTGTGAACAATGACCTTGATGTGCTCATGGTTTCGTGAAGTTGTACAGTCCGTAGGATACCTACATGCAGCTCTACATGCATGATACCTACATGCAAATGTTGTCTTTGTTATATCGGTGCAAATAACAACAATGTTCTTACACCCAACCCATGCGTCGGTAATTTGTTTGCACGTCAACTAAATATTATCTGCTGTGTTTCCTTCTATTCTGTCACATGGCACGTATACTGCGAGTTGAGACCCGTGAAGGTCCCGGGGTAGAATATACCTTCAGCAACCCTGGCTTGCCATAAAAGGCGACTATGCCTGTCGTAAGAGGAGATTAACGGGATCGGGTGGTAGGCTTGCTGACTTGGTAGACACATATCATCGATTCCGAATTGCGCAGATCGATGCTAATGTTGTTGATCTGGTCCAGACTCGATTACTTATAGACCGCCGCCATATAGTTGGAATATTGCTAAGTGCGGTGTAAAACTAAACTCACTCACTCACTCACTCACTCACTCACTAGCTCACTACAGCGAGTTGCGCCCCTTGGTTAAGATATGATTCACTTATTCCTTTATTATGATGCCTTTAAAACTTTTCGTAGGTTTTATATTCGATTTCATCAACATTGCGTTTTGCCGTTTCTCTTACATAACTCGATGTCTCGACGTGACAGAAATGAAATAATATTCATTTATTTATTTAAGGCACTCCAGTTTCAATTAGACTCTGTGCTAAGCGTTAAATACATTGATCGTCAATTCCCTCGAACGCAAATAATGTACACGTACCTTTAAACCTTCGTACCATTATCCATTCACAATCCTTGGGTTTGTCTCCCGTATGTATCAGCTGTAAATTGCAGTATCATGTCCCAACAAATGAAAACATTTATTGCCTAATGTAATTTAATGTCGCGTGGTTGTTACTCAGAATTTTAACACAATTTGTCATCCTGATACCCCAGACACAATGCCTTCAGTTTCTGATATCTCTACGGGAAACGATGTTTTGTTGTTACAGTTTCCATGGCGATATGTAATAGATTGAACGATGGGGCACACATAATACGAACCACTTAGCTGACTGCAGCATAATGAAGTACGGCAGAAATAGCATTAACAGATAATTGTATCTCTAACATGAGGTCATTTTCTGCTCTTTAGCTGACATACCTTGAACTGCAGTTGCCTGATCAGGCCGTTCCAGGAACCATTCACAAAGGTTCCCCACTGACCGTCCGGCGTCTCTGTGAGTTGGTACCTGTAAAAACGTCGTTAAGGTATTATCTACTCTGATTACTAAACCACGTGTGAGTTTACTGGTTCATGGAGACATTTAGGAACATACTCGAGTGTGACTTTCATAGTAAGGCGCGAGTTTTCCGTGCAAGCTTTGGGGTCTACACCTATATTTCCATTCATGAAAGTCTGTGAGATACCACTTGAATAGAAACACTGTGAAATACTTAAGGTTATGCTATTTTCTAAAGCGAAAATATCATAACATGATTTAAGGTGGTTCTTTCAGAATCTGTATGACACACGGCATCGCGACAGCCCTTGAAGCGATGTGGTCTGAAAGTCAGTTCACAAATTCTGAATCCTGTTTGTCTACAATTGGCGTTGATACAAGGTTGGTAACGAAGATGCGTAGACCACAATAAGCGATTGACGAAAGCTTGGGGAATGTTGTCCAGCTCTTATCAAAATTCAGCAATGGTCAGTTCTGGACTTGTCGTAAATTTGGCCAAAACTCTCCTGGTCAGCTGTTTTTCCGAATCTGTCCCTTATCGAACATGACTGGAATGAAACAGACCGACGTTCACGACTGTCTTTTGACACCATGTGTCTTTAACGGTGTGTTATGATGTCTAGTGATAAATCATACAAATTTCGATATTATCCCCTAAATAGTCAGTGAATAAGGAAAACACCACAAATCTTTTTATTGTCTTTTGGCATTAACAAGCAACATAACACAAAAAGCACAGTTACTTTTTTCCAGCAGTAGATGATGAATGTATACAGTACGTGGAAGGTAAATTGTTATGCAAAATAATATTTTTGTTGCATTCCATCACACCTCTCTCTCTATTCTCTCTCCAAACATTGTGTGGACAAATGTAAACTACGTGATACTCCATCAGAGAAATATTTCTTGTGTATTGGGTTTGACCCACATGGACTCAGGAAAATAGTGCACCATCATTAGGTTTGGTCATTGATTACAACTGACCAAACAGGACGGCGATAAAGTCGTTAGGTGATGCTCCAATTTTATCTGCTGAAATCTGTGACGACTATTTGTGCATATGTGTACTGTTGATCTTTGTTGGCTGTTTAACACCACACTCAGCAATATATTTCTGCTCTATGTCGGCGGTATGTTAATAATTGAGTCTGAACCAGACAATCAAGTGATCAACATCATGGTCATCAAAGCACGCAACTGGGATACGATGACATGTGGTAACCAAGTTAGCGAGCCTCACCACCCGATCAGTCGCCTCTTACGACATGCAGGGTTGCTGAAGACCAATTATTCTAACATGATTCTAACCAGTCTTGGCTGTTGATCTTAACCGACACTGGTTGTCGTTGCTGTTGGTTTTCGGTTTGTGTCTGGTTTGTTATTTTGGTGTTGGTGTTCCAGTGCAATTTTCGGGAATGTAGTGCAGACATGTAAACATACATTGTGATAAGTAATTGATACCGCAGACGGATATTAATCCATTGTGATAGGAAACTGTAATGTCATTATGTAAAGCCATTATGTAACCTAGGCGTGTACGTTGATTGCTTGATAATCGACATTAGGTCACTGAGTAGTGACAGAGTGCAATAGAATTTCTATTTGAGACCTTTTCAGTAACGTTCGAACAATATCACGAGAGAGGACGTCACATATGACCTTTACATGTTGTACCCAAGTGACGAAATTGTCAAAGACGGGCTAAGTGAGTGTCATCCACGTTATTAACACCAACAGCATCGCCGTTAAACGAACGAAACGTGACGGCAGCGGTGACGTCAAAAGCGAAGCAAGGTGAAGCAACGCCAAGCAACGCGGACTAACGCGAAATTGGATACGTAAAAGAAATGTTTTTATCATGCTAATAGTGGTATAGTAGATAAAGCATCCTTTATGTACTAGACCAAATAAGTTAAGGATATTGGTATTTTATGATTGATGTTTCATCAGTGTATCAATGAATAAATAGATCATTATTCATAATTTCAAAATTTACACATATCCCTAATTATTTTTGTGGAGGATATATTGTTGTAATTTTTTACTTACGTAAAATTTAGGGCTTTAGCAACATTCGAAAGCAGATCGACGCACAGACCGTCGAATTTGACAACGGATCCATTTCGTTGTATGGACACATACGGCGCGTACTGCAACAAAAGTATATTCAGTTACTAACACTTAAACAAGACTAATGGATACATATCGGTGGTTGTAAGAGAAGCAGTCAGTGCGTGCTATACATTCGGTGCTCCGTCGGTAGTAAAGCATGCTAACATTCGTACTTACATTGACAAACATGCATCACTTATCAATAGAACAATATGTCACTTTGTATAGCTTCATAGTAAAATCATGTTTTATCAGCTTAGTCTTGGAGGAACATCATCATCAGAATGATGCAGTTCTCACATACGCACGTATGCATATATGCATACATCCATCTACACACACAAATACACACATGCAAATACACACACACACACCTACCTACATACATACATACACACACACAGACATACATACATTCATGCATGCATACATACATACATACATACATACATACATACATACATACATACATACATACATACATACATACATACATACATACATACATACATACATACATACACACAGGTTTAATGTTAAGAAACACTAACTACCTCCTTCGTTGACACTGTCAATAATCGTCCATTAAAACCCAACTTCAGGTTGGGAAACAACTCCTCAGTTATATGGACGTCCCCCAGTAGATCGTACTGGCCAACCAGACTCAGTTCCCTACGTTTTCCCTTGTAAAGCAGCGTGTGTATCATTCCATTCCAGGGACGGCATGTTGTGTTCTGGAATATGGGACCATGGTACGTGACTAGATGCAAGATAACAATAACATGACACTTCAACATTTTTCTTCCAATGCAGAGTAAATTCCGCAAGGTTGCATTCATGAACACATGCATACATACCAGTGAAGTTTAGAGGTTTAGAGGTTTACATGTTCCTAAAAGATGAGGGTACCTTGTCTCCCCCAAAATGCAAAGGCACATCAAGTATCTAACCACTAATGAATTGAGTAAAACAGGATTTGTAGCAGACATAACTTTAGCAACACATGCGGGACCTCGCTGGTCCGAGCTTTTGTTCACACTGTAACATGGTACAGCAATCTATTGTACCGCCTCTTAAACTATCATTGGGTACTGGAAAACTATATTTAGTTTGTCCTTACAACTATAGTATCCAAGACCTTTTGTTCCTCGCGTTCACACAACTATAACTGTGTTTGGAGATTTTTTGTCCCTGAAACCATCATTGTGTATTTGACAGCTGTTGTTCTAACATCCCTTCAGAAATCTGCGGGTAACGCAAATTTGTTGCTCTGTTTTGCCCACAACTATCATTGGATACTGGGTGTACATTTTCCTAATTTCCCTTCAATTATTCACGCATAGCACTGGGTATGTTGTCTCGTTTCCCAAAGATCATGGAAATGTGCTGGTGTTGCCGGTACTATTGTGTATAAAATGTCCTTTGGTACAAGAGATCAACTGTGGTACGTGGTGGGCGAGCTGGCTAAGGCGTCAGGCTAGTGATCCAACGATGTTGACGTGTCGGGATCTAGTCCACCTGTGAACGGATGTAAAAACCTTGTAGTCAGCTTTGCGTGACTCTTCGTGTTGTCACAGCCCCTAGGATGCCGGAAACAAGCCTGTGCACTCAAAAGAAGCCACGTATCAGTTGGTATATGACCAGATGATGGCCACATGAATACGTGCGGGCATAACACCCTGCGGTAAACAGTACAAAGTACTGTGACTATGTGTTCCAGTCTACCCAGCTGTGGATGGGTACCTCGGCCTTCAGATAACTCGGCGCGCCTAGAGGCAGCAAGAGTTGTATACCCCAAAGGGAGTTGAGACTGAAAATACCATGGGTCGTTGATATTGACATCCAATGATCAAGGGAAAAAATATCTCAGAGCCAAACACTAGTTGCCTGGATATGTGCGCTGTATAAATATCCTACACTAATAATAATAATTGTCCCAATATCCCTCCAGCTATCACTCTCATTATGCTGACATCGGCAACATCAACTGCAACATCTCGCGCATACCCACTGTATGACAGCTCACTTAACAACAATCTAATTGTTTGCATTTTATCCTCCATATGCACGAAGCACTCTGGCTATAAATAAGCCATTCGTGTGAATCAATACTGCTTTATCAGACCAGCATTTCCAGGTTTTAATTACATTTCGGTGAGGTTAGGAAAACAGACCGCAAGCCTCTCTACCTGGTTTAACGTGGATGGTGTGTTGTTCTGCCTTGATGGTTCTAATGTGTTCCACGGGAGTGAGGACAAAGTCTGAAAAATAGTTTGTTTAGTCAATCGACTGTGTCAGTCAGTAGTCGCTGGGTTGAATTTGGCTTAATTATTTCTCTAAGCTATGTTATCCTGTGTTACCATGTTACCATGTGTTAGAGTACTGAAATGAGTGAGTGAGTGAGTGAGTGAGTGTGGCGATGTTCCAGCAACATCATCCATGTTGGGAATCAAACCCGGATCTTCAGCGTGAAGAGCGAACACATTGACCACTAAGCTATCAAACTGACCCTACACATTAGTATGCAAGTTACTGAACCAACTGTATAAAACGCAATGAGATCTAAGCCTCTAATAAGATGTCCTCACAATGCGAAGAAAGGCTCACTCCACTAAATCAAGAAACATAATCTGAGGCTCATTTCGATCCTGTTCCCCACCAGGCATTTTCGCACGAATGCATCAATAAAAGCGACGAAAATCCGTTCATGTATGTAAAGTTCCGATTTTATCATGATCATGTGTTAACGTACCCGTGATGACATCGAATGAAAACGCATTCTGCCCCAGGGTGACACCAAATTAAAGGCAGGACATTATGTGTCCATCAATACTGTGTAACCACGAGGGACTGAATTTATGGATGTCAACTTCTGTGAGAGAGTGAGAGTAGTTTTACGCCACAGTCTGCAATATTCCAGCTGTATGGCGGCGGTCTGTAAATATTCAAGTCTGCACCAGGTAATCCAGAGGCCAACAGCATGAGTATCGATTGCATGTGTCAGTCAGTCCAGCGAGCCTGACATCTCAATCCCGTTAGTCGCCTCTTACGATAAGCATGGGCTGCTGCAGACCATTTATAACCCGGATCTTCACGGGTCTGTCTATAATATGGTAATGTCTGTAATAAGGAATTGATTCAACAGAATACTTGTTCTTAACCATTCTGTGGAATATTCGAAGTTCTGAATTATTTTCGAGCTGATATTGTTGGAATGATCCTAAATCTGTGGATTGAATGAAGCGTCCACATCTACCTTCCATGATGACGTCTCCTCGATTGCCGGATAGCTGACAACGACGACGTTATCGGGTCGTGGAGCCATGTCCTCCAACACATGACGATGTGCAGCTGGTAACACTACAATCCATGATGTCAGAGATATGACCCCTGTAGATCTGTCGTCCATTCTGGAAGCCTGAAATAAAGCCAAAGCTGACATATATCACAACCTAATGACACTTGACGATATTCATGTATGCATATGTTAACCAAATTAGACATATTTACTTATATAAAATACGTAAACCCATATAAATACTTAAGGTTGCGAATTGGGTGTGAAACTTGCCCAATAGCATCATCATACATGTTTTATAAATGCGATCAATCTGTAGGACATTTAACACCGATACACCGCTTGATAGCTGTCATTACGTTTACAGCAGGATTCAATTATGCTCACTCACCTTGATAAGTCGCTGAGAGAAATGATGGTTCTCAAAGATTACGGTTCATACTCAGAATTTCATTTTTAAGTTGGGAGAGGAATATTCATGATATACTGCATTTCCAAACTTTGGGTATGTAACCTAACCCAATGAACATGGATGGCACCCTTCAGATCTATGAAAGTTATCGCTTACGGTGCGTGGATGTATAAGCTAAAATATAGCTGATAATCCACCTCAGTACAACTAATGTAGGCTTGGAATAAACAAATTGGTCATATGAACGTTCCCTTACTATGCATGCAGTTGGTGATCACTGGATTGTCTGGTCCATTATTTACATACCGCCGTCATGTAAGTGGAATATTGAATGCGGCGTAAAATTCACTCAGTTACTGTACATTCAATAACTGCTGTAAATGTCCGGTGTAAAATGATATTTTGATAAAAGTGTCAATTCGTGTATCTATGAAAAACAATACCTCCGACAACAACAGACTCGCGTTCAATATCTATCGTGCAAACAAACAAATGGCTTTGATCAGCTCCTAACTGCAGAAAAACCAGATCGCAGCCATCACCACCTGTCACCCGCCATGCTCCAACTCTCAGTTTACGTACAGCTAAACAACACAACGAGTTGGCCTTATCATTGACTGCATCTACAGTTTAAAACGGTTCCTACCATATGTGCCGTCAGCTGGGTCAAATATTTCTGGATACTATGGTCTTTCTGCAAAACTTCCTGTTTTAAAATGTGTTAACAATACTAAATATGTTTGTTTTACACAAAACATGTCGTTGTACGTACAGGTGCACTCTGCAGATGACTCTAAGGTATGTCTATTTTCCAGTATTCTGTGCTCTATTCTGTATTATTACTTATTCCGCATCAATTGCGTACACGTGCTTCTGTCTACTGACCTGCTTCGTAACAGCTCAGTTAAATTCATTGTTTTTAAAATATTAATTTCTGAGATGAAAGTCTTCTCATGAACTTGGATTTCAACTATTTTTCTATTGATCTTTTTCACTTGCTTGGGTGACTCCTGGTGCACTAGCACAGAACTCGTATCCACTGTCTGTTGGGAACCAGACATTTAAAGACTAATATATATATATATATATATATATATATATATATATATATATATATATATATATATATATATATATATATATATATATATATATATATATATATATGCTCTTCAAAAAGGTAGAGGAACTTCATTTAATTATTTACGATTATAAATATTTAGGAGATTTATCGGAGTCAATGTTGATAATATTGAACGTTTTGAGAGTGCATCACCATTTGCACTTCCTTACAACCATAGCTACGTGCAACGTAGTCGCTTTTGAAAGATGATTGGTATGTGACATGTAATTTGCATGTGTACGACTTTCATTTTAAAACAAATTACCAGAAAAAAACACTAACAAATGTGTGAAGCAAGGTCAGCGTCAAAATTAATATTTCTTCTCGAAAACCGTCAAAATCAAGAATGTACGTGTATGGGATTACTACCTTGTGCAGGTGCACTTTGTTTAGGGGTGGTAATAGAGGGAATTGGTGGTGCGTTCATAAGATGTCTGTCCTTGAAACGTTTGTCAACGTTTATACTTCCTATCCAAATTGAAAGTTCAGGTTCCCCTACTTTTTAAGAGCATATTACATATAGCATATATACATACTGCTTAAAGACGCTTTGTTTTCCCTTCATTCACTGGATGTCAGTCTCAAACGGCACAATTATTAATATGAATTCCCTAGGGACCATACAACTCTTGCAGTCACTTGGCGGACCGAGTTAATGTGGTGTTCCCATCCTTACGAGGTACCCATTCGCAGCTGGGTGGACTGGAACACATAGTCACATGTTGACACACGGTCTGTCAGTAATGTTCGTAATGTATTTTAATATCACAGTTATAGACACGTCAAACTGTATCATGGCACTCTGAAAACGATTGAAACAAACAATATTCGGTCACACTGTTATGACGACTGCATCATTCTATTCCTTTTACACGGCTTCATTGTACTGTCCGACAGACAGACATACACAGACAGGTTTTGTTCAGCCACAGGTCTCTTTCTTGGAATGCATACACTAATCATTTATTTCCTTTGGCAAGATTTATTTCTATTACTTAAAATATTTCCTAACACACACACATAATATCAACACATAGCAACAGACCTGATAATATCAATATTATTGTTCCGAATTAAACATACCAATTAGCAGTGAATGGTTTCGCACCATACAAAGAAAAATATTTTGTCTCATAGAGTTGAGTATGATTCACAGATAAAAAGCACATGAACTACATCCTCAATATGGACATAGACGTTTACAACACAAACAAACCCTTTGACTATAATCGATGTAATCATGACGACCATTTGCAACGGCTATTTTAAAATTACAAAATTAAACTGTGAAGGGGTTGTTGATTCATTCTAGACGGCTAGTATAATGACTAACTCTAAACATAGAGGCGTGTATTTTCCAATATCATTAAGCTTATTATAACATCCAAATGCACAGAAAGTAACCTTTCTGACTGTAAAATCTAGCGATCGTTACTCTTGTCATCATACTCTGGTCCGATGACGTACAGTCAAACAATCTGATCCATATTGTCGGTTCCTATCAGACTAAATGTCAAGACTTCAGATGCATAGTGCAGAGAAACACAGTCTAATATTAAACCTTACACTACAGTAACACAAGTTTGTAATGTATAGCTAGTACTTGATATGTTACTCATTATCTCATTTATTACTGTAGGTTTGTACTTGTTGCGTGTTGCTCTACCTTATTTACATCTCTTGTTCACTTCGCTCTGTTGTTCGTTTTGTTTTGTTTACTTATTTATTTATTTTTTATTGTGTATGTGTTGTTGTTGTTTGGGTTTGTTTTTGTTTTTTTGTTTGTTTGTTTGCTTTTTTTAACTTTCCGTTTTTGTTTGTGTTAATTTTGAAGCTGTATGGCTGCATTCTGTATATAATGAAGTCTGGACCAGACATCTAGTAAGTGACATCACGAACATCGATTTCAGTTGGGTTACTGTAACAAGTGTTTACAAATCAAATCAACCACCCGTTCCCGTTTGTCTCCTCTTACGACAAGCATGGGACAAGCCCAATTCTAACTCAAATCGCCACGGATACATCGGGATGCAAATAATCGAGTATGGGCCTGATTCATTGGTTGATATTATGATTTGGTACGATGACACACAATCACCCAAGCCACAATGCCTGACCACTTTCTGAAGTCGCGATTCTAACCTCATGGTTACCCCATAAGGGAAATGTCACCTACTGTTTTATCATTATGTTTCATCAACTGCAATATGACATTGATAGACTAATTAATTATTTTCCATCACCACAAGACGGTTAGTTGTACAAGCATTGGCATAAAACACAATATATCTACATTTATGTCTCTATTCCTATGCTGGAGACACTAAAATTCGTTAGAAGCCATCAATTTATCGACTAATAAAAAGCTCTGTCCAAATGTCTTTGACAAAGTGCGCTGATTAATTTCATGGCTCATCTGGTGTTTTTGCAATCTGCCCACTAGGCTAAAATCACTTGTGCATTAAGCTATAAGCGAGTCATACAGTTTAGCCAATGTATTTCCTCTTTGACAAAAAACACGTATTTTATATACAACTTCCCCATATGTAGAGGTACTTCCGATGAAAACGCATCAAACTTTGTCCAATTAGAGAAATTAGCATCCTTCTTTGTTCCGTTTCTACACTTACTACCATATGTACCAAGATTCATCTCTTCCCTTCTTGTGGCAGATGTATGGGGAGGCAGTCACGGGATCGTTAATAATATATTTGACACAACAAACCTTCTAGTGAAATCATTTGCTTAATCATCTCTGATTCTGACTCTAATCAAGTATACGTCCTTACACTTAAAAGCACGCCCCTGGTCATGCGGAGACTGCCTATTATAAGAATATTCTTGATGTCATCTTCCTCAGTGTTGTAAGCCTCCTCCAATATGGCGTTGATGTCCTTCCCGCTTCCGACATGGTACAACGCAAGTCGTGCTTGAAGAGGTCCTGAGGTAAGTTCCCTTACAACATGATCTGGAAAATGTAATGTCACGTGTTAAACTGCTAGGAAACGTTTTGTCCATTGTTCTTGAAAGTGTTTTTTTTTTTTTGTTTGTTTTTTTTGTTTTTTTTTTGTTTTTTTTTTTTGGGGGGGGGGGGTTAGCATAACTTGACTATCCGCTCTTGGTCAATTATTTCTAAAAGAATTTCTTTAAAAAATATATTGTACTCATGTTGAGCATCTTCATCATGCCTAATACATTACATGCGTATTAAATAAGCATTCCCTCGTGGTGTAGCTGTTTAATTACCCTCACTACGGTAGTTATGTAAATAAAACCCACACAGAATTCATTTAAAGTACCTTGTAAGGGTGATTAGCCTATACATAATATCCATCAAGATGGACAACGATAGAATCGAAGCCATAAATTAGATTTTATTTCAAATATTTTTCGCTGACTATGGCGATGACGTTTTCACTTTTATCGACGGGATCGACAGGAATATCCTCTGCTGTTGACATAAAGCCGCGGTCACATCTTACAATCATGAAGCTTGTTGACCGTAACTGGTTTGAACGTAGTTCACCTTAATGTCACTATAGTAAAGAGGGCAGGATGGAAGTTGCACCACGTTACCACGGTGTACCACGGTCAACATAACGGTACTGTAGGGTCAGTTATAGACTACTAGGGAGGACGAGGGTCAACTAAGTTCAAGCTACGTCAGTAGTAGGGTGGTGTACGGCGGCGTATTAGGGCCACGGTGAAAAATTTGTTTGGTGTCACTATCTCCTACGTAGGACTTACTATCTCCAACGTAGGACTTATTATCACCTACGTAGGACTTACTATCTCCTACATAGGAAATAGTATCTCCTACGTAGGACTTATTATACCCTACGTAGGACTTATTATCACCTACGTACAACTTACTAACTCCTACGTAGGAGATAGTAAGTCCTACGTAGAAGATAGTATTCATAACTCCTACTTAGGAGATAGTAAGTCCTACGTAGGAGATACTAACTCCTACGTAGAAGATAGTAAGTCCTACGTAGGTGATAATAAGTCCTACGTAGGAGATATTAAGTCCTACGTTGGAGATATTAAGTCCTACGTAGGAGATACTAAGTCCTACGTAGGTGATATTAAGTCCTACGTAGGAGATAGTAAGTCCTACGTAGGAGATGTTAAGTACTAAGTCCTACGTAGGAGATACTAAGTAGTAAGTCCTACGTAGGAGATACTATGTCCTACGTAGGAGATAGTAAGTCCTAAGTAGGAGATACTAAGTCCTATTTTTTTCACCGTGGCCCTAATACGTAGACATATTTTGAATCTGTTGAAAATGTTTGGTCAATCCACGGTCAAATCATGGGTTTACTGAAGTTCAAAGTACGGTCATAAATACCATAATCTACGTTTAACTACGCTTAAATACGTCTACCTACGTCGAACTAAGGCCAAATAAGAGCTACCACGGTCTGCTATGTTCATCCTCACTACGGTCAGCTACGTGCGTGTCCGTAAGATTTGCCAGCCACTGAAGGTACCAATGTATTTCAAAGAGATTGTTCAACCATTGTTATTACTTTGTGATACAAGACAGTGTCTTGGGTAATAGGATATTTCAACACGTGTTTATATAATCAGTCGCTGAACCGCTTCAATTGCTGTCACATTTATCATTTGTCCTTTCACAAATAAAACAGTTGTCACCAATGCTTCTGGGTATTACGGGATGCTGTCAACTGTAGTGGTAGCGTATCGTGTACATGGAGAACAAAGATGTTTTATTGATGAACAGCTAGCCGTATAAGGTCCTGCTGCGAATATATCTTCAATATCTGTTTCTGAGGTTAACGCTATCACCAAAAATGAAATAATTTTCGCATGGAAAAGTTTATTTTTGTTAGTTTGTCTGTTGTTTAACGGTGCGCTGCGCAATATTCCAGTTTCATGGCAGGGACCTGTAAATAATAGAGTATTAACTTAGCATCCTATTGGTCAACAGTTTGACCATCGATCCATGCAATTGGCTACATTGACATGCCAACAGGTCAGCTAACCCCTTTAGAAGACCACGTCTAACACGGATATACACGAGTCCATATGTAAAAGATGGACCCGTCATACCAATTATTTGTCTATAATGCTGCCACATTGTCAGATTCAACAATTGGGTGCTCACATATGGCATGTGCATTTTAGAGTATGTACATTAATTTTGTATGCATTATGGATATTTGAAACATGACACAGAATCCAGCTAGGGTAGTATCAGATCATAGTATGAATATGCAGGATTAAAACATTCAGGAGAAAGAATTATTTAGAGGATAGTATGTGAGTGCCTATGTCATACAATGTTTATTTAGGAACGACTGTGATAAACATAATACGGTATCAGTACGAATATAATACTCTTTCTATTCTATTTCTAAGTTTTCAAATTGGAAAATATACCCAAATCTATTTTAAACGACTGACAAACCTCCGTCGCCGCAAGTAGGACGCAACGTCATACCGTCGACGTGACAAAGCGGTATTTTGCCGTAGGACATTGTATGAAAAATATCAACCCCGATATTTTCGCCATCGTAGATAATAAATGTAATTAACCATCAGCATATGACAGTATTGTTATAATATTTTATCACTAGGACATGTTGGTTGTTATAATTTACCTTCCAGACTGTCGTGAAAAACGATGACTGATTTCCATTGACTTCGGAGTAGAACGTTGATCAATACACTCCCCATTGGTACTGTAGTCGATGGACTAATTATTTCCGAGACTCTTGATTGCGGTGGTTGTGTTGCTTCATAACAACACGTAGTTTCTTTCAGCTCTTGCTTTTCAAGCTCATAATAGAATTTCCCGACGCATAAAAGCGTTCTATTCTTCCATATAGCCGACATGATTCTGTGAATGAAACTGTCACATAGTGCCGACGAAATTAATACAACGTTTTTGACGTCTTTCATGTTCCGGATTGCTGTGAACATATGTAAATAAATAAGTCAAAAGTGTGTCACACGTTCTAAATCTTTAGTTATATTTGTATCGAATGCAATTTTACTGAATTATAATAACAAATTAAAGTCTGGATTTCTATGAAATGTTTGCGTGATAAATGTATGGACTATTCTATAAAATGTTGTGTATTTAAAATTTACGGAATACACTTTGGAGTTTGTTTAAATGTTCGGATTTGTGAATCAATATTCAAATCTCGACACAAGGTCTACTACTGTTATTCTTGGAGATGCAATATAGAAACAGTAGGTCCCACCAACCTGTGATCGATTTGAATGAATTGCTGGAATCTACCAACTGTCTTGATGGAGTTCCGGTAATGAAGCTGAGATTCTGTTTGTCCATAATATCTGAATTGAAATTATATAATAGCGCCATAAAGTATATATATATGTTAGAATATATATATATATGTTAGCAAGGTCATCAGATTGTATCTTCCAGTCTACCAAGATAGATAGATAGATAGATAGATAGATAGATAGATAGATAGATAGATTCTTCATAATATTTGTATCACAATATAGATATGCTAACATTGTCATAAGAGGGTATATATCACAGTATAAGAAGGCATATATACATGCATGCATGCATGTGTGTGTGTGCGCGCGCACGCGCGCGTGTGTGTAAATAAAGCAATTTATGATTAGTTAGCGAATAACAAGTTACGATGGATTATTCGAAGGTTGTTCATTCAAAACAAGAGAATATGGGGTACTCTTGAATCGTTAATGCATCAACTTTCCTCGCGTATCACGGAAGCCATGTTCACGGGTAGGCAATCCTATTTTTATATAATCGGTTTTGGGCACAGATCATAGAATAACAAATCTGTATCTTTCTGATGGAACACTTCGTGTAAAAGATCAATGTTGCTTGTTAGAAATGTTTATGTAGACTTAAGAAATGTTTATGTAGAGTGAATTAATGTTTATCCGTTTATCCGTTTATAACGCCACGGATATAGCTAACAGTATCTTATCCACTTATATATATATATTGTTACAACAACAACTCCTCAGCACCCCTTTGTAGGTAACAGGATAACCCAGGATGTGCACTGAGCTGAAGCATCAGATAACGGTACTGATCACCTGATTGTTTTTCATGTAATGTCTTACTTAGGTGTGATTGAATAGTCCAGGGACTTTGGAAAAAGTGCACTTTCTTTTAATGACCTAAACAAGGAAAGAGGGAACACAAGAGTAGAATAAGCTTAGTAGTGTAGAGATTTAGTAGAGAAGAGAGCAGTTAGTTAATAAATCTGAAACACATATATATACGTAGATGTTGAAAGTGCTTCATTTTATCGTCACTGCAGATTTAGTGAACGTCTAGTTTGTCTTGTCTAAAAAACTGAACGCAACAGATCAATGTGAGTGGCTCTTTGAACAACAGGCATGTTATCCATGGGGACTTGCATTACTTTTGCTATCTGCATAGACTCTACCTGGGCAAACACTGGAAATGTTCAAGAACAAAATGTCAGGAGAGATGTACCTCTGTAGGCGAGTTTTACAGGAAGTCTAGCGAACACTCCAAGAAGATTCCAACACCGTCAGATTTATAAGCAACATAAGGAAGAGGCAGATGCATAATCTACATGAAGATGAAGCGAAAGTTTTCAATATGTTCGGTCTATATGGATGAAAACGAAACAGCTACATCTGTCTATGGAACATATATATAAAAATGTTCTAGATAAATCGTTACATTAATGTGTTTTCCTGTAACCACCATGACCTAACAAAATGTGCAATCTGATACTAAATAATTGTTTGTATTATTCTTTATTGTTTAATGGGCCAAAACCATACCAAGGTAATCAGTGTGTGCCTAAGAGTGTGCAGTCAACCTGAAATGTTATTGTTACAAGCTGTGGAAGTTTTTGTAGGATACAAAGTGGTACCTTAGTTTACTGGCTGGCACCCATTAGTTATACAAACACATCTCCTGGTTGATTGCTCTTTCACGTAGACCCATTAACCCATAATGATGAACGTCGAGGTTTTATCAGTCAGCATCTTGCCAAATGAACTGTGTTCTACTCTGATGAAATAATGACACCATTTGTGCGTTGAAAATGTTTCTTTTTCTTAAGGATAGTGCTTGTCAGGTTTCTCTGAGTACCCTTCACGGCAAACACTTCATGTTAACAGAAAACCACGAGAGTGTTTCGTGTACGGTGAAACGAGACTGACCACATTATCACCACCCATCCCAAATGCCAAGGGAACCATATCACCACGCGATAGCGGCATTAGAGTGTGGCTGCGTCGCGAAGGCAGCCTGTCTCTGGTATGGTTCGTGGAGGAAATCGGTAAAGTAAGGTTAAAACGATGCACAAAAGAAATTCATCTCAAACTGGCCTGTCAAATGCTAAACGTATCTTAAAATATTCAAATGAACACTCGGTATATATATATATATACTTAGATTGCGTTCAGACAATATCCTTAGAAATAAGGGGCGGTGGGGTAGCCTAGTGGTTAAAGCGTTCGCTGGTCACTCCGAAGACCCGGGTTCGATTCCCCACATGGGTACAGTGTGTGAGGCCCATTTTCTGGTATCCCCCTTGAATATCGCTAGAATATTGCTAAAAGCGGCGTAAAACAAAATTCACTTACTCACTGAAAAAAAGGCCGCAAACTTATACCACATGTGTGAAAAACAAAGTCTACTACTCACTGTAGCAACTTAATGATGGGGTGTTTCAACGACATTTGGAAATGATACATATAAAGACAAGGATTTATGGAAGTCATGTATACATTTTGATGGACGCGTTTCGGAGTGCATTCATATTACTTCATCAGGTGAATGTACAGCTTTTCTCATACTGGTATTGACAGTTTATCATTGGCATAACGCTGCGGGGACTCCCTGGCCAACCTAACGACAATTACCCATCGCTCCTGTACAAAGTGATGCTTCAATATATGACACTCATACATATTTGAACTTGGTAACAGGACAGAAATAGGTAAACATCATTCTCTTAATATTACAATAACAGTAATTACTGACGCTGAAACCAGAGTGATCATGTCGGCAAGGTAAAGTGGACTGCTTTATAGACATAATTACAGATCCTTTGTAGTCATCCTGATACGGTGATATGCTTCCTATATCCGATATGTGAATTGGATAGTTATAACACTTATTTATACTTTATAACACTTATAGCACAAAAATTGTTGGATATACGTCTTTCTGATACTTAAATATATGAAAAACATATATTTTATTCAAACAACTACCGACTCGCTCAACAACTATGGCAAGAAAGTATTAAAATACTAGACCAACAGACCGACGAAGGCACAGACAGATAGACTGGGAGACAGAAATCAGTATGTATTATGCATATGTAGAATGGTTTAGCGGAATAATACTACGATGCATGCTAACAATGCCGAAACGATGCATAAAAGGCAAGCAGTGTACGCCTATCGTAGGTAAGCATAACTCTACAATATCTTATGTGATCATCGTATGCCTGCAATATCGTATGTTGGATTCGCATACAACATCTTAGGTAAGTATTGGACACTAACAACAGCATGTTTCGAATGCCTACCACACTGTTAGTAAATATGTTGCGTTCACAACATTGTAATAAAATATGGTACGCCGACAATATCGTTAGTAGATATCGTATGCCTACATAATAAGTTGTTCACCGGTCACGAGGGGACCATGGGTTGAGGTAACCTCGATGTTTGTTTATGTTCCAGGAGCCCGAATGGCGAGAGGAACATTGTTACGATAAATAATTTGCCGTGCCAACAGGAAATCCCCTCAGAACCAGCAAAAAATAACACGGACAAGTCTAAAGTATTCAATATTATGTATTGAGCAAACAAGGGCAAGATACAAAGATTCACAATAGAGATTTCTGGTACAATGCATCTGAGTCAAATCTAAAGTAATGGGTCACAGTTAAAGTATCAACTCACCAAAGCCTTGGTTTGAGAGTGAGAAACAGTAATACTGAATGTAACTGCGATGTATGATGTAGGTCAATGCTGACAATCAGACGAAGAGGTGGACAGATGCAGAATAGGCCGAACTCTAGTAAATACGTGTGTGTGTGTCGTCAGCACAATAACCAGCCTTATATATTAACAGTCACTGATTCCTGAATATTCTTGCATTTTGCGACCACACCGCCACCAACTTACAACTTTGTTGCAGACACCCGGAAGTACTAGTCAAGGGATGCATCTCTACCAGAGCATTACCTTAAAGGCCTGCCGCTACAAAATTAATAACACAGAACATTCATGATACGAAAGGTGAACCATAATAACTATCACTCAAAACTCTAAACATTGTGACCCAATAATAATTATCACTTAATCAATAATACAATTTACCGAAAATACACTCTCGTAACAACATAAGCATACATCGAGGGTACCTAAACCCATGGTCCACGAGGAACCAGTGAACAAAGTATTTATCTCAGCGATAATGTTAATGTCAATGTTAATTTTGAACTATTTGAAGCACGGGTATTAAATCGTACACTTCAGCCAACCTGTGTGAATCGAAACGCCTCGAATCTTGCATTTTGCTTCTTTTTCCCGCAGGTATTGTTTTAGTAAATTCCCCTTCTTAATATTCAAAGAGACCACATTTGAACGTTTTGTCATAATATATTTATTGGGAAGAGAGTCAAATGTTTCTGTAGCCATCGCAAGATGTTTTAAGCGGACGACACAAGAAACGAACAGATTTAGAGTTACCTCCCTTCCTTCGATTTCCATTCGCAAAACATTCCGTGCAGCATGCGTCATTTAATGTTATTCGAGATATAAAAAAAAGTAACTACGTACCACGAATTACGAAATGAGTTGCTATTAACAGAAGGGTGTATTGCAATGCACCTCGCAGAAGAGCGCTCAGTCAATTAGACAGCGACATTTATGTGTGAGATAAGATAAATTCGTTAGTAAATATCTTACTCCTACAATTTTGCAAGCAAACAACCTACGCCTACAATTTCGTTAGCAGCTACACCTAAAAGCTACACCTAAAAGTTTGTTAATAAAATCGTACGCCTACAGTTGTGTTAGTAAATACCACATGCCTACACTATTGTTAGTAACATTTGTAAGCCTACAATGTATTTAAAGTGCGGACGGAAGTGCAAGTATTAACTCACCAGTCGTTGAAGGAAAGGCTTGTATACTTGTCAGTAGCGCCATTATCGCCATTATCGCCATCGTCACCACCATCATCATACATTCCAGTGCCATCCTGTGTTAACCATAGGCCTTCTCAACGGTATGATGATAGCAACAACTAGAAGTAGTCGATGGATCTGCGTACCCCACTTTGGATTTCTTAAACATTTGGCCGGATAGTGGTAAATCGATTATTGATATGGCAAATACGTGTGGCGCTCCTCTCTTCCCGTGGACGGCAAACTAAGAAATATAATTTACTAAAAAGATTGACTGTTTTCTTCATCTTTTCTGTTTAACGGTTATATAAAACATGTTTGTCAAACATTAAATTACATGCACAGACTACAACCCGGCAGGTGAAGGGAGGTGCTGAAGAATCGATGACGTTCTTTATCATAAATTAAACACTGCCTGGTTTAATGTAATTACAACAAGTAGTCCAGTGAACAGCATTGTTTGCTCATACCATTCACGCTAAAAGCACAATTGATTTTATATGGTGATCGTGTGGAACGTGTGATTGGACTTGTCACCGCGGCCCAGAACAACTGGATGTTCTCTTATGTTGCTCATTTATGAAACACAAACAATAGCACAATGCTATTTTCTCTCTCCACGTTGTCGTAATATAGGACTGGAACCTGACTTGGGGTCTGTAAGAGAGGTCGTCAGTCGTCTAATTTCATGCTTTGCCAGACAGATTGCCTATGCCATTGTGTACAAGCTGTTGAACTAAACTCAATACTATTCGTTACACTGTCTTACTTCGACTGTGTACGAGAGGATGATGCTTTGTTGATTTTTGGGTTTTTTGTTTTGGCATTTTCATTTCTGT
Source organism: Haliotis asinina (assembly GCF_037392515.1). Lineage (NCBI taxonomy): Eukaryota > Metazoa > Mollusca > Gastropoda > Lepetellida > Haliotidae > Haliotis > Haliotis asinina. The sequence continues at coordinate 33,709,686 of NC_090287.1, read as the reverse complement.
TTGATTTTTGTTTTATTCTTGTTGTTTGTTCTTGTTCTTGTTCTTGTTTGGGTTTTTTTGCTGTGTTTCTCTTTTGTTCTGTTTTTTATCATTATTTTATTTTGATTTTTTTAATAAATCCAATAGGATCGGATGGCCAGACTCGCTGATTTGATACACGTCATCCTATCTCACTAGCATAGATCGATGCTCGCACTGTTTCTCACTGGATTGTTTTGTCCAGACTCGATTATTTACAGATCGCCTGGATATAGCCGGAATACTGCTCAGTACTCAATACGCCGTTAACCATCAAACAAAGGAACCAAATCAATTGATCAAATCCGGAATTTCGACCTCAATCGAAGAATTAATGATTTCATAAACACACGTAATCAGTCAACGGATGAAACTTTTAGTTTTAGTAGTGATTCTGTTTGATTATGACAATGTTGTTATGGCTTTTATTACCTATGGATTACCTGCTAGAGCTCGGTACAGCTACGAGAACCGACTCAGTCCATTACAGTAGCAATTATTGTTATGTATGATACGATGTTTAATAATGAAATATTCATGATTAAGCGTCCGTATAATGTCTCATTATAGGGATGATGAACACACACTAATATGTACAGGAAAATGTTGGTTTCATTAATAGCAGAAGTGTGACGAATTGAGAAACAGCTTTCAGGTTTGGTTTAAATGTACAAAAAGAAAAGGAAAACAAACGTTATTGAAATACAGCAATTTAGTCCCAACCAGATGGTGGCAAAGCAAAGGTTCGTACAAGTATGGTATGATATTATATAATATTATTAATATGATATGGCACTGATTCGTCAAGCAAAGAGACCAACAATCCATGTAAGAAATTCTGCATGCAGTCAGGAGAGTCCTATGTATCCACCTAATTTTTAGCATTTGAAATATGAGTAAATGTTACTTTGCAAGTAATGAGTTAAGTTAAATGATGTTAAGGCATTTGACTCAAGACGGTATATCATATTATATTAGTGCTATATTAAACTATAGATCATGTCATATATAATTTTCTGCATCTAAATATAATATGCCCCAAATAGTACATATGTTGTGTAAATCGTTATATAATAATGATATACTTAATAATGTTATATCATATTCTATAAATGCCATATTTAATTACATACATATTTTATATGTAATTTTCTGCGTGTATACATAAAATATATGCATAAAATGTCCCAAACAGTACAGGAGTTAAGTCATAAATGTCAGACAGATAAATAAAACAATTAAAGAGTTATGTTTTATTCATCTAAGTGATAAGAGAGGATACGACATTCAAGTACAAGGAGAAAGTATTTCCATGGGCACCAACTGTCTTTCCTTTCTTGTTGGTTTTTATGCACACGAATCTTAATTTCTACTACAAAATCAAACGCAAAATCATATTAGGTATTTGGTCAATACTTATAACTTGACCTTACAGATATCGATTACCTGACATCGCACAGTAGCTGAGAGATACTGTAACTGATTTACCAGCCTGAACAAGAACAAATGTGTCGCTTAATGTAATATTGCGTCTGTGTAGCGTTCTCTCGTCGCGCCGAAGGCCCAGGTTCGATTCCCCACATGGGCCCAATGAAAGAAGGCCATTTCTGGCTTATTGCTATCATTGCTAAAACTTTACTCGCTCACTTAATGTAAGTCTTTCAGGGTGGAATAATGCACGGTGGAGGTATGTATGTAGTGTCACAAACACCTTTGACTGTCTGCCTTCGAACACCTGAGAGGGGCGGCGGGGTGGCCTGGTGGTTAAAGCGTTAGCTCTTCACACCGAAGACATGGATACAATATGTGAAGCCCAACTTGGTGTCCCCAAGCCTTGGTATTGCTTGATTATTGCTAAAAGTAGCGTAAACAATATTCATTTACTCACTCACTCACTCACTCACACACTCTGTGTGATGTGTCTCCTCTGAGACACACAACATCACGACGACCAAAGTGAATAGTAACCACAAACCTTGCTATCCATCAAAGTTGATTGATATGAAAGCCTACATATGGGATACACTTATGGCACATCACCTAAGGAAATGGCATCGTGGTAAATTTCAAGTGACATATCGCTTCATCTCCATGGCCAAGACGTGGTTTGATGTCGTGATTCATGCAAATTCAACTGACGCTGAGATGGACGGGACGGGAAGTGGCATGGCATGTAGATTAATAGCTGAACGGACAGATGCCATGCGGAAATGGAATATTCATTAACGGTCTTTCCGACTTTCATATGGGAATTTTCTAGGACAGTAATAGACTGCCTTCTATAATGTATCGACACTATATTCATAGGCAAGTGCGTGCTGCTATCACTGAAAATTGCATCCATACCAGCTGTGCAATGTTTGTTTTCTCCCAGGTTTTCTAGCTTTGACGTGACGGCGGGGCAGCTTAGCGCTTAAAGCATTCCCTCGTCACGCCGGGCTCCATGCCTCAGGTGGGTACAATGTGTGAAGCCCATTTTTGGTGCCCCCGCATTTTTATTGCTCTTTTAAATACAATTTGCTAAAATCTGCGTAAAACAATACTCACTCATTCACTATCTCCTGGACTGCATTGTTTGTTTGTTGTGTCATGCTGCACTACATGGCGACGGTGTGTAAATAATAACGTCTTGACCAGACAATCCCGTGATGAGCATTAGGTTAGAACTGGTCTTCAGCAACCCGTGCTTGTCGAACAAGGTCATGATGTTGATCAATGGGTTGTCTGTTATTTACAGGCCGCCGCCATATAGCTGGAATATTTTTGAGTGCAGCGTAAAATTAAACTCACGCCCTGTCTGCACAACGAAAAGTGGACATATTTTTCTCGGACATCTGGTGCTGTCTTTTTCAATCAAGTGAGTGAGTGAGTTTAGTTTTACGCCGCACTCAACAATATTCCAGCTATATGGCGGCGGTCTGTAAAGAATCGAGTCTGGACCAGACCATTCAGTGACCAACAACATCAGCATCGATCTGAGCAATTGGTAACCGATGACATGTGTCAACCCAGTCAGCTAGTCTGACCACCCGATCCCGTTAGTCGCTTCTTACGACAAGCCTACTTTGCTGAAGACCTACTCTACCCCGGGACCTTCACGGGTACCTTTTCAATCAATTTCACATGTGTTTAAACCACCGCATAAGTATACGTAACTGAATATTCTACAACCCCGTGTAATGTTCATAGTGAAGGCTGTAACTCCCCAACTGCGTTTGCTTTTCAGATCTTATGCCGCTGAATAATTGCCTCTGCAGCCAGAAGGTGAAGGTCAAATCACCTAGCGTTCAAATAATGAATTGATGAAACCCATATTCACCAATATATTCTTCAGAGACACTCATATTTCAGGCCCTAATTACATCCTGTAACAAAGACAATCCCATTCTTTGCTGAGGCAATTAATTTTCTCCAATAAACAACAGCCTGTGGAACAGATGTAAACCGTTGTCCTATAATGGAACGTTATTGGTCTTTCTGTAGTATGGACTATAACTGGACCTAGGGCAGCACATGTTACCTCCTCTGGGTGATACCGTTATACGAAATAATAGAATAATCAAATCTGTTGATCAAATGGGTTTTTGTGGGTTAGATCGAATATCCCAAAGAAGGCTAATATCAAGTTTGATTGAGCATAAGACCCGTGAAGGTCCCGGGGTAGAATAGGCCTTCAGCAACCCATCCTTGCCATAAGAGGTGACTCTGCTTGTCGTAAGAGGCGACTAACGAGATTGGGTGGTCAGGCTCGCTGACTTGGTTGACACATGTCATCGGTGCTCTGTGCTCATGTTGTTGATGACTGGATTGTCTGGACCAGACTCGATTATATACAGACCGCCGCCATATGGAATATTGCTGAGTGCGGCGTAAAACTCAAGTCACTCACTCATTGATTGAGCATAAGTGGGCATGGATTTACGCCGCTTTCAGCAATATCCTTGTAGTGTGAATCGAACGTGACGAGTGAACGCTTTAACCACTAGGATATGACGTTTAGAGAAACGCCACAGTTTCATTTGAACGTGACACGTGAACGCTTTAACCACTAGGATATGACGTTTAGAGAAACGCCACAGTTTCATTTGAACGTGACGAGTGAACGCTTTAACCACTAGGATATGATGTTTAGAGAAACGCCACAGTTTCATTTGAACGTGACGACTGAACGCTTTAACCACTAGGATATGACGATTAGAGAAACGCCACAGTTTCATTTGTACTAAATTGAATCATGTTTGTTGTTTAACAGCAATTCCAGCAATATGATGTCGACCTGTAATAATCAGGCATGGACGATAGTCTAACTGCTATTATTAATGTGGGTGGTGAATGGTATGACCTTTCTCTTTCTAACATTCGTTCAATCCCAATCTAGGCTTTATATGTGAGGCCTGTTTCTGGTGTCACAACCAGTGATATGGTCCTTCAATAGCCAATATTGATTGAAACTGTTCATGTAATTTACATGTGGGCTTGATGCCAATATTGTCACCGCATGATGCTAACCTTGCCCAGGTCAAATAATAAACTTTGGTTGAATGAAGACACAAAGAATCATGAACATCCATTCTATAATGGAACGACCATAACATACCAAATCCATTTTGAAAGGAAATTTTAGTTCCACAAATAATATGAAATTGTTTGTCACATAAAATCTCGCACTCAACAATATGCCGGCTACATGGTGTAAATAATCGTGGTTGAAACACCCAATCCGGTGATCAACATCACGAGCATCAATCTACGCAACCAAGTCAGCGAACCTGACCTCTCACGCCCGGTAGTCGCCTCTTACGACACGCATGGTCTGCAGAAAGCAAATTCTAATCCAGATCTTTTTGAGAATTATAAATACAAGCACCCAAGTGACGCAGTCTACACCAATACTCAACACACATTGCCATTACTACTGTATACGTGGTGCAATAAGTACCACAGTATTACAGAGATTCTAAACTCTACAAGAGATTTATGCCTCATGTGCACTCATGTAATATTTCATAATTTACGGTTATGGCAGATTTTGAATAGTAACACAACTCTGTGCTTCATTCTTTGTAGCAGTAAACATGTCATCCATGTCATAATCATTCTGGTAGTTCTACCATGAACCTCTATCATAAAACGATAAGATAGCGGATCAGTGTGTCCCTGATTTCTATCCTTAGCTCCGCGTGGAGTACAGAAACAAAAATGTCCTTAAGACGCCGAGAGGTTAACAGTTAACATCTAAACCTACCGGGTACCCTTGCTCTGCTTGGCAAACAGGGTTCACAACTTGAATGAAACGGCCTTCATTCGATATGCTATTTATGTTTCCAATGACAGACACTATCATGTTTTGACGTATGTGAAATGTATCGATTTCACAAGGCCGAAGGTATTATGAAATGAAACGATAGCACGGAGTTCACCTTCTGGACATTACAACTAAGCGACTGACCATCTAATCGGTCGATACCTGAGTGTCCATAACGTACCCGCTGGAAATCATCATTCCATTAACAGCAGTGACTCCTGTGGTTCATCAAGCATAGGATATGACAACCACCATTAGCCAGTTACAGCTAAGTACGATGCACTAATACATAATCACCATGGTTTAACATATCTCAAGCTTACTTTGCCCAGTGTTTCCTTTGAGCGTGCCGCCTTGATTGGGGCATATATAACATACAACTGCCTATACACGTATCACAGAGCATATTGATCACCGGACCGACTTTACTATTCCCACTGACGGATGTTTGTTACCTGTGTCATATAGTGCAACTGCACGTTTACATTTCATCTGAAACAAGTTACGAGCGTAACAGTTATGCAATATAACACGCTCCAGATAAGTGTTAGCTTTGACCTACTAGAGGATTATTCGTTGGCTTTGTTTGTTTTCCTTTAGCTCCTATTTTCAGCTGTGTGTTTTCAGGATAGGCAGCTTGGACGGATACACATGCTTGAACGTCTCTCACGATGACAGAGCTCTTCAGATACACTTTTTTTCTACTGATCCTTGAATCTGAAAGTATTCAAACTATTCACACTATGGATATACGTAAGTACTGCTTTTACGTTTAATAATTATTATTTCAGTTTAGAAATGAAGATCAGAATAGTATTGTTCACGCAGACAATGCCATTCCATGATTCACGGACACAAACATGGCTTAGTACTGTCAGTCGCACTGTAACGCGCATTTATCCGATTACATTTTTTTCAAATTTGCCTTTTAAAATATTGGAAAATATTATATTAATGTAATCGTAGTTGTTCCTTAAAGAAGTAATATAGTTGTGCGACCTTTGAATTTGGCTTTGGCCAGTATCTGCAATTCTGATTACATCGGTGTATTTTGTTTGTTTGTGGTGTGTGTGTGTGTGTGTGTGTGTGTGTGTGTGTGTGTGTGTGTGTGTGTGTCTGTGTGTGTGTCTGTGTATCTGTGTGTCTGTGTGTCTGTGTGTGTGTCTGTGTGTGTCTGTGTTGGGAATTGGATATAGTGTACTTGTTGGATTTTGGATTTTGTTTGTTTCTTGCTCAAATTATTTTTCTCTCATAGCGGCTGTTTTCTGTTGTGCTATTGTAATGTTTTGTTTTAGGGGACTCTGCGTTTGTTTGTTGTTGTTCTTCTGTATCGGTTTGATTTGTGTTTGCTTGCTTTTTCGTTGCCAATTTTATGGCAGTGATGAGTTTTCGAATCGGTTTGGTTTGCAAGTTGATCATATCAGATCGCACGCGAGTTGCGTCAACACAGTCAGTCACATGCCATTATGAATAAAAGCTTTGTTTTGTTTTTGTTTTGTTTGTTTGTTTAAATACCAATATTTTATTTCATTTCAGTATATTTAGTGAAAAATAACACAGAGCTCTCAGCATTCAATTCGTTTCATGAATCCTTGCTACGCCGTGGAATCAGCCTCAACGCATTCCCACTGTTCCTGGACTTAGACAAACCGTTTGCCTCGGTATCTAAATGTAAGTCAGTTCACACAAATCATTACGGCAAATTATTGCTTGAGGCGCTGTGATAGCTCATCAAGCTCATTCAAGATAAAAGACTGCAATATGTATTATTCCTTTACGAGCAAATTACCAGGGATGTATATCCATTAATGAATATTTTACTGAATATCGAGGGCATTTGGAGGGAACATCAACGTTGATATGTGGTTTCAAATGAGCAGTTTGTGTGTTTGTGTAAACATACAATTCAAAGCAAATCATTTGTACAAATACCACCAACAAACTGGCATTACATGTAATTCTGGGCTGTTGATCGAAACTGAGTATTTCTACACCAGACAGAACGGCGTTCCAAAATCGATAGTAATTCCCCCAAATGCCTATTCTCGCTAAGTTCCAGGTAATGGCTTCTCTTCATTGTTCTAATAGAAAGGGTTATTAACACACAGGTATGCCGGTCCTTGAGTTCATATATTCCATGTCTGTTGTCAGTGAGTCTTGGCCTTTCTGTTTGTAATTGGAATATATTATTTTATCTGATTAAGTTAAAATTTAAAATCAATATGTCTGCCATTTTGTGTGTGTAACAACTTTTCCTGTTACAATATCCGAAACACTGCCATCGAGGGACAACATAACAAGCGATATCGATATATCAAAAGATGTTTTAAAAGTAGTCGTAGAAAACAAAATGTCCCGATATTGGATCACGATTCAAAAGTATGGAAGGGTCTGTAGAGCAGATTATCAGCGATTTCTTGCAATCACCAAAGTCAGACAAGCTAAATATGGACATAGTGCCTTCTCCTATGCTACTGCAAAAGACTGAACGGGGCTATAGAACAGATAATCAGCGCCTCTTGTTATCACCAAAGTCAAACAAGCTAAATATGGACATAGTGCCTTCTCCCATGCTACTGCAAAAGAATGAACGGAGACATAAAGCAGATAATCAACGCCTTCTTGTTATTAGTTGTTCCGTAACTGTTCATACACATATGTTCAACATCCCTTTTGACTTTGTCATGAATGTGATTGTGTATGAAATATGCCAAAAATAGTAAAAGAGAAATTGTTTATAGAACATTCGAGAGAAGTCCTGAAAATCTGTCAAGAGAATCCAGTGAACCGTTCTAGAAATATCTTGGTGACAATCTTAACATGCTGATATCGGCAAAGTGTCGCTACGACTTTGAATGTTCTATGAAGCTCAGCAAAATTCTGAAGCTTGGTGTCAAATGTGAACACAATCCAATGAACAGTTTTTGAGAAATCTCGCTGACAAGGGTAAAACGTTAAAGTCCCCTTGTGACCTTTAAATAAAGGTCAAGGTCACCAAACCTGAGTAGGTCCCTTAGCTTACTGTGATGAACCACTTTACCAAGTATTGAAAGAATCTAGTCAACGGTTCTTAAGATATTTCAATCCGTCCTTACGCACATGCGGCCCCTATGTATGGCGCTAAACAAATATTCAGTTAAAATACACGTAGACAGGAATATACCTTGAGTGGCTAGGTCTTGCGTACCCTTTAATCTTATTCAAAGTTGGGAGTTGTTATTTGGCTATATGGAGTGCGCAGTACATATTTTGTGCAGACAGACTTGTGCTTTCTTCACGAATTAACCACGACAACAGAATGCAAACTGATTGTTCTTACGTATATCGTTGTAGTTCTTATTCTGTAGTTCTTCTGTAGTTGTTTATAAATCTCCAAGAGACTGGTGGGATTTAGATTAATGTGCGTCGTAGACAATTAACACGATAAGTCATCCATTCCAAAATGATTTCTTTTATGTGCTGATCTCTCCAATTCCAAAACGAAAGGGAACTATTCTGAAAACTGCAAGACATTACAACCTTAAATATTCGTGCTTGCATATTTGAATTCCGTGGGTGACATTCAAAGTAATTGTCGTCATTGTGCGCTTGTGATATCTGTTGAAATGATGTTAGGTGGAAAATATTCCACGAGCGTTGATGATGATTGAGCCCTTACAACACGCCATCATCTAATTTCAACGACCATACATTCCGCAACACCGAGTTAAATCAATAGTGTGGCCATTGTCTTGCATGATAATACAGGGTCGATACCTTTGTGTCTTCGTACAAAGCAAAAGGCCGAACACCTTGAGATAAGATATAAATATATTGTTGTTTCAGTTAACACGCAGTTGGTCAGCCCTGACCTGTTAGTGATGTCATCCCAGGTATGTGGTTCCTTAGCAACGGGGTCTTGGTTGGATGGTATTAGTCTCCCTCAAATATGCCACAACGATGGTTCCGTTGAAAGGACCAGCTTTCTTGTCGACATCTTTGAAAAGAAGTGCCTTCAAAGCTCAGGACCGGAGACCTTATCAACGACACAATGCATGGAGTCTTTGAAACTGCAGCCGGAACCAAACATGATTCTAGGATCTTTGGTTTCTGATCTTCAGTGGTCTCACGTTACCATTTTCTTCGAGGACAGAATGGGTACTATTTTACATAGTCTGCTTACGTAACAATGTTGGAATATAAAGATGTTCTATATTTATACTTTTATAGCCATGGTCTAAACTAAAATCGACATGTATGTTCATTTAGCAGCACTATAAGGGAAACAGGTATTTACGACCATCATGACATCAGGTGGTACTCTGTGATTCAGAAATCAATTTACGTTATTTCCGGCGGTGTGAACGTAAACATTTTCTACTATCTAGTTTATGGAACTCCAATGTCGATGCAGGAGCGGCAATGCCTTTAATCAGTTTTCTGCAGGGTGCGTTATTGGGTTCCTAAAGATTTTTCAGGATCCTGTTTGCCTTGCAATATTTGGCATGTCTAAATACACCGACATAGCATCAATACCGGTTCAGGGGGAACAAATCTAGGTTGCCCTGTCAATTGGTTGACAGTTGTGACGTGTATAGGAAGTACTGTACAAGATCTCATTACATACGAATTATACGAAACGAGTGTCCTTCCTCGGGCGGCCAGATACCATGGGAAGGTCACGAGTTACGTACAATTCGAATGTGATGAGAACGAGTGTGGTCAGTTTTTATTACCCATGTCTTAAATTGACAAAATACCGTAGTTTTGTTATTCTTATGGTTTCAAACTGAAACCGGTTTCATAAAGAGATTGCGGAAGAACTGTGTACCGTAGAACATTTTGTGATGACGTCACACTTTATTGACGTCACTACAACTACCCCCTTGGTAACCAAAGTCATGGTGCATGTCTGTTATCATCGCCTCGTACAGACTCCTACAGTAAATTACTCGTAGCACCCCGTTTCTTGGTTTGGAGCTGGTTCACCCAGCTAACGTCCCTGGTGGAATCATTACGTTTATGCTTTTAACCGACGGGGGTAATGTCTAAGTTCGACTCACAATTAAACAACGACATGGCAACGTTCGCACTGTTTACATAGCCACAATGCATTGTAAGCTGTCGAATTAATAAATTCACATGTTTGTTATAAATGAAAGAGTAGTGCCGTCACAACATGATCGAATGGAGAGGTCGTCAGTTATCGAATCAAATCGTTAGAATTTCAGGTCAAGTCGTTACGACACTGGTCAACGCGATACGACACTCGTATGAAGTGCGAGATAAATATGCAACAACTTATACGCTGACGACATGGGTAATAAATCTTAACATACGCCATGGCACGTTTAACTGTTTGTTACACTGATACTTTTACCATATTTCTTGATGTTTCTACGCTAAATTACGTGACACAGATTTTACAGGATTATCTCAACTGTGTATATGTTTTCTTTAGATACAATCGTCACGTCTGTTTCAACACAACTATCGCAGCTCAATGTGAAGTGCTCGATGTACAGGCTGAATGTCAATCACACTGATGAAGAGATTTATGATCTCATCAGGCGAGCGATATCTCGTCTTCCGGTATCTGGACGGAACTTCCTGATATTGTGTGATGGTACCTGCGGAAGGAGAGTTCTAGATCAGGTACCCGATTTGCTGTCTGTATTTCAAACCGAAAAATGAGTCTCATTCACCAATTCAGACAGTGACCTACCTTTCTGCCGATCAGAATTTTCTCGTGTAAAAATGAAAAGAGACACAACAAACAACTACGGTAACAATGAATTCCTTGTTTCATAAGAAAAATGGCTATGGTATTTTACAAATTAATCTTGTTTTTAAGTTTAATAAAATCAGATTTCTATATTTTTTTCGAGCTTTAGGCAGCATGTCGTTAACTAATACGTCACATACTGCCCCTGTTAGAATGGTTCACAATTCATCTAACTCTGGTTACACATGTTATGTGTTCTTTGCATATATTTATTATTTACTATTTTGCTAACGTACAATATTACTGGTATGATATCAAGGTCGTGAAAGACCGCCAATTCTTTTCTAGCGGTCGAGCCTCGTTTTCAGGCTTCAGTCGTCCAGTCGTTCAGACATTTTCAGATTTCGAGATTCCAGTCTGTCAAAACACGCTGTACGACAGAGTACACGGCACGACGTGTTTGCAAGGGATAGAAAGAGCGCGGTGTTGCAATATCATTAGTGATTCAATGTATGGAATACCACTAATAAGTAGCTGTACCGCCAGTTGAATAAGTTGGTTTCAAAATTCTAGACTGGTTATTGTACTAAGTTGCGCAATAGCTTATAAGAAGCCATACAGAGCAGCTGTCCTTTCTTAACATTCAGCTTATCTTTCACCATATGTTCTGACCAGGCTGACAGATTGGACGACCGTGAGACAGCAATATACATGATGTCAGCGTGGTTGTTGTTGATGTCGATGGAGGATTACACTATGTTACAGGATGTTCAATATAAGTTAGACAACGTAGCAGCACTTCTTCTACCGTCGCTCATTCTTCCATACGCAAGTATAACAGTAAGTATGCATAAATGTGAAGATAGGACAGTATAATGTGTGCGTGTGTGCGTATGTGTGTGCGCAGCATACTAGCTCTAAATAAGACAAGGTTTTATCACCACAGTGCCTGGCGATAGGCAGTGTAACAGCTAGTATCATTTTGAAACGTATTTGGGGATACGTCAAATAGTCTAATCCCTAGATCACTTACAGACGAAAAAGAAACCCATAAGGGAATTGGACAGAGTTGTCTCCACTTACAACGTCTCACTACTAGTGACAAGAAACGAAATGGCTGACAATGCGTTCGTGACAGTCTTTATTCTCTGTATCGATGTTTCAGGGTTCTTTCGTCAGATGACCTGTATGATTAAATGTGCATTTTCAAACAGGAAACGGAACGGGTCATTTTGAAACTTTTGCTGAGATAAAATTAATTTCATTTAATAGATAGTCATGGCGATGTTGTACATGTGGCATACACTTCCACTATCAGAGAAATTACGGGTTTTAGCCCACCCGCAATGTCTACAATTTACGTAATTTCTAAGACCACCAGGGACACGGGTGAAGACAAATAATGTGATAATCAAAATGAAAACATTACTGTCTGGAGTTACAACTTGGAGCAACAGGACTGGAAAGGTGTTTCTCCGCATCTCATTTCTTGTGTTTGTAAGATGTGAGTAATGTGAGGAATATGCTTTAAGTTAGGACTTCCGATATCTTTTCAAGAGATGATTGGTGTTTCTAACATGTACGAAATATTATAGAAAGAAACAGACTGCCGTGTCTTTAGTATGGAGACAGGATGCTTTTGCTTGTGAATCCGTAAGTGTCAAAGTAGATGGATGGTTTACAGTTGCCATTCAGAGCACCGGTGCTTGGGGATACCAAAGGTATCAAAATAATGCCCTAGGGAACATGTAGTGTTGGATCTGCAATCGTGCTGTTCTCATCTGAGAGTCACTCAACAAGGGCATCTCCTCATGGTCAAAGTCTGGGTTAGAATCCGTGTCCACGGATATTTTGCGAATGATTTTGCTAGGTTGTGAAGAGACATGTTTTTGTTTTTTGGTTTTTTTGTTTTTGTTGTTTTTTTATGTTTTGGTGGTGGTGGTGGTGGTGGGGGTGGGGGGTGGGGTGTTGGTTTGTTTTTATTCATTTATTTATTATTTTATTTATTTATTTATTTTTTTAATTTTTTACTTATTTTTTTTTTGTCTGTGTGTGTGTGTGTGTGTGTGTGTGGGGGGGGGGGGGGGTTGTGGTGGTACGCTATGGTCATTTAGAAAGGGTTATCTCGCTTGGACCGCCATGTGTTTTTTGAGAATAACAACAAAAAAACGGCTGGCTGACAACGAAGGAACACATCGTGACTTTTTGACTGAGAATGTGAGTGAAGTTAACGCAAATTAGCACATCATCGTGTCAGCATGTCAGTAGTGTATTTCTTGTGTATCAGCCGCAAAGTGTGTGGGGGGTGGGGGCTATGTGTGACGAGTTTTGCACTGTGCTTTTACGATGATGACCATGATGGTGGGCATAGGGATCATTTCTGATTTGTGTTATTTTGTGATTGTGGGTGTTTTCAACCTGCACAAATAGCAAACATGATTAACTTAATAAACTTCTTTTTCTTTCATTGTATTTAACTTTGTTTGATAAGTAACATCACCAAAACAACAGTACCTTTTCCATTTTGTATTTTTCATTTTATTTCGGGACGGGGCCGAATGTCACGATTCCGACACAAGGGAAAGTTCTTTTGCATCATTTATATTTTGCATCATTTTAAGATGGAATTCATTATGTGAAAAGGGGAATACACTAATGTTTGTCAAGGTATATTTGGAGGCATTTGAAGGTTAAAAAAGTAAAGTGTTCCTGTAATGCTACTACTGGTTAGTGAAATCAAAACATGATAAAGATGTGAAGGTGAGAAGAGAATCACGTTGGTTCTTGTAAGAGAATTCAGTTTGCATTTGAATATTTTGTTGTTTGCTGTTAAGCTCAAGTTTTGAGACAAACGTGGAATATTGATTAAAATGTAACTATTGGCAGAACAGCATTTTGAACAGGCCAACACATGATCAAATTTACAAAACCAGAGAATACAGGAGTATCAGTTCCGTCAATGATACATAAACATGTCAAAACGGGTTTTGTCAACGTCGAAACACGATAAATTGGTCATTTGAAAGCAAATTAGTTTTCATGGAGTATTTGTAAAACAAGGTAATATTCAAGATGAGACGTATGAATAACGTTTGGCGAACAATTCCAACCTTATCATAGACACCCATATTTGTTACAGTATTGGCAGCAGGCCTTTGTTCTGTGTAACTAGGACGTGTATTATCCAGATTCAAACACGCAGCGTATGCAAATATAGGCAGGTGAGCTGATTCTAACAGAGTATGATATGAATATGTAAATATATTACATAATTCACATGAACACGCGTAGATTCATCAGCCAAGCAGTCATAGACAGATGTTTGAACTCTGTAGGGTTTTTCTGAATCTGTCGGTGGATGATGCATGAAAGTTTTGAATTTTGCTTTAGTCTTTTCTGACTCGAAGTATTTACCTTATGATGGGGGCATTGGTTCAGTTAGTATTCACTACATGAAGGGACGCTGATTTCCTCAGTTTTCACTTTATGACGGGACTTGCTCAGTATGCACATGAAATGACTTTGATTTATTCAGTATTCACATATTGAAGGGAAGTTGATTTCCTCAGTTTTCACTTTATGAGGGGACTTTGATTTATTCAGTATTCACATGAAATGTCTTTGATTTACTCAGTATTCGCATAATAAAGGAACGTTGATTTACTCAGTTTCCACATTATGAAGGGAAGTTGGTTTACTCTCAGTCAGTACTTACATGATAAAGAAACAAGTCAAGCGGCTTTACTACTACTACTGCTGCTACTACTACTACTACTGTTACTACTACTGTTACTACTACTACTACTGTTACTACTACTACTGCTACTACTACTACTATTTTGCTGCTACTGCTACTACTACTACTGTTACTACTACTACTGCTACTACTACTACTGTTACTACTACTACTATTACTGCTGCTACTACTGCCAATGCTGCTGCTACTACTACTACTATTTTGCTGCTACTACTACTACTACTACTACGCATCCGTAATGATCCAGTTAGAATTGATCTTCAGTGATCTTTTTGTGGAAAGAATTCGCTCAGGGTATAGCGGTTTCCTCCAGTAAACTTCTATAAGGTATATGCAGTAACTGTACAATCAACCATTTAGTGTTTAACGTCGGCTTCTGGCTGGCGCCAATGTACTGTACATCAAACTGTTTATGACCCCTTGCATATCGTTTACATAGATGCATTGTATTTCTATTCACCAGCCCAGTGTAAACCGGACATGTATAGAACTTCCCACAGACTGGAGGGTAACCTACTGCATGCATGTATATCTTCTTACTGTTGCATGTATAGTATATGTTAGCTCGTGATTCTGTGTCAGAGAAGCTTTCATCTATGTTTAAGTACTGGGACCCAATATACAAGTGATTCGTAGCGTTACGACACACCTAAGCCTATCGCAAACTATAGTTACGACATGGCGTACGAGACAAACTAAATTATAACATGATCCTCCTTTAGGCTGACCCATTTTAATGAAAGGTTCCCGATCCACTACGGATTCGTAACGTTATTCGCAACGCTACGAAGTGGATCGGGACACAGTACTTTCCACGTTCTTTTGGGGTTGGGGGTCAGGGGGCCGGGGGGCCGGGGGACCGGGGGATGTGTATTTTTGTATGTTGTATACATGTTGTATGTGCTATTTTAAAATCCAACAGCCCATTGATGTATGTACTACCAAAGATGTATAATAGTTAACGGATTTCGTTTAAAGTGAATCAAGTGCATGATTCAAATACATACATTAAATGATCGAGTGCCAAAATCGTCGGCCTGCTAATGACCTAAAAGTAGTTCTTGTCTGTTCAGTAGAAATTATATATACATATTCTCTTCCCATTCACCTTGTATGTGTCCTCGTGTACAAATACAAATGCCACGGACCTTACAAACTTACACATGGAATTTGTTCCAGCAAGCAACCAACAGCTGTTCTGAAGGCCACCTGGTGACACTGCTACATCAGCCAACATCTCGGCAGTGGAGTCCTGTGGGATATGTGGGGAAGTCAGGGCAAATGATAGTTCCTGCTGCCATATTTCCAAACAAGAACTATGGCTTCAACAAGAGGAAACTTCAGATAGTAACTATTCTTGTAGGTAGCGCCATTATTTCAGACCAGATGTATTCTTAAAAAGCTGACTTGGCAAATTTGCCTCCAAATGTGTCTGAAAAATGATACTGAAGATAGATAAAATTAACATTGAAGAAATATGATGTTGAATCCAAGATGATTTGTTATAAAATGTCCAAAGTAAACTACAGTTTCAAATACACAATTTAAACATAGCTTTATATTATGCGGACATATAATTTAATGCCAGCAGAGTAAAGTTCACATCAGCGTTCGAAATAACCTCCCGCCTGGTGGCCCAGCGCCGACTGTTATTGTATCGGGCTGGTAATTTTTAATATATGCAGGCCCTTATGACCTTCAGTAAATTATATGTTACCTCTTTTTTTGTTGGTAACGTTCGTAACATCCACAATCCATCATGTTACGATAATTTACAATTTTACTTCCTGGTATTTCAGGAATGTCAGCAACAGTCAAACCAGTAAAAAATTCCCTATGTGTCATAGGCTTCGCTTGATTTTGTAGAATCAGTGTGAAACTGTGTATAATGTAGTATTCTTTGCTTTTATTGGTTTGACTTTAACCAAATGGGCAGATTTCATTCAAGCCCTGTAGATGTTAAAGCCTGAGGGTAGCAGCAGGTCCAATGGCCAGCTGGTAAATGAAAGTAGTGCAAACACTGGTTCACACACATCAAAATGACATCATTGCAACAACAGCATATAAGATACGCCTTTATATTATGCGGACATATAATTTAATGCCAGCAGAGTAAAGTTCACATCAGCGTTCGAAATAAATCACGCCTGGTGGCCCAGCGCCGACTGTTATTGTATCGGGCTGGTAATTTTTAATATATGCAGGCCCTTACGACCTTCAGTAAATTATATGTTACCTCTTTTTTTGTTGGTAACGTTCGTAACATCCACAATCCATCATGTTACGATAATTTACAATTTTACTTCCTGGTATTTCAGGAATGTCAGCAACAGTCAAACCAGTAAAAAATTCCCTATGTGTCATAGGCTTCGCTTGATTTTGTAGAATCAGTGTGAAACTGTGTATAATGTAGTATTCTTTGCTTTTATTGGTTTGACTTTAACCAAATGGGCAGATTTCATTCAAGCCCTGTAGATGTTAAAGCCTGAGGGTAGCAGCAGGTCCAATGGCCAGCTGGTAAATAAAAGTAGTGCAAACACTGGTTCACACACATCAAAATGACATCATTGCAACAACAGCATATAAGATACCCCTGAGAATTTACATAACTTCCATGCATATCTTGTTGCCTCCATTTTTGCATAATTCAGACCAATGAAGATCCGAGTAAGAATTGATCTTCAGCAAACCAGCAAACCTCGTAAGAGGCGACTAACAGGATCAGGTGGTCACACCCTCTGACTTGGTTGACACATGTCATTGTATTTAAACTGTGTAGATCGGTGATTAAGTACAGACTGTCCTCATATAGCCGGAATATCGCTGAGTGTCCTTTTAAACAACAAACAAATAAACATTATACTTTAATAAAACGTTAAAATTTAATTGTACATTTTCAGCTGTACCCATTTGCTATGAAGAACAGCACACTAGGGAATGACACATATACTGGGATTTGTCTTGATCTTCTACAGGAGTTGGCGGCCACCTTTAATTTTACGTAAGTGCGTTAGCTGATCCCAGGTCGTGACACGATTCTATTCAAACCATGGACTTACCGAACACACATTACCATACCATGCGAAAGTGGTCATATGTAGCATATGCTATATCGGGATTTGGAATTACAGCTTCAAATATTTTGGTTTCATATTCAGTACTGCAACATATGGCATGCACAAAGCAGCCAAACCTTAATTTAAGCCGTCAGCTTGAGAGAATAGCCAGATTTGTTATCCGACCTAAAAATGCCATTGGAAATATAAGGCATAGGAACAGTGAAAAATATATGAAGGGATCATTGATAATCAGTGATGACACCGGGTGTTCCCGAAAAATAGAAACAATCACAATGATTGTTATAAGGAGTTCGTTGTCCTAACTGCTCAAACTTTTAAATGCCTCCTAAAGAGGCTATATGCCTCTGTTTTCTGTAATCAAGGTATGAAGTATCAGAACCCCCGGACGGAGAGTATGGAAGAATATTTAATGGTTCCTGGACGGGTGTAGTCGGATTGTTGGAAAGACGGGTGAGACGGAATAATGAACATATTTTCCTGTCAAATCTTATACGGAAGAAAGGAAAGACGACTTAAACATGAGCGTACAACAGAGTCTGACTTTATACGAAGGCCTTATGTAGCCACTTGTGTGTAAATTATCTTTCACTGACATTTCTTGTTGCTTCGATTATTTTCTCGGAGCTTGTATTTTTCCGTAATTTCAATGTCATTGATCATGATCATTTTTTCGTTGTTTCGAGCAGTCTGAGTATTTTATCGTTCCCACGAGTATTTCTTCGTTACTTCAATCATGTTTTCGTCGATTCAGTTAACTTTCCGTTGCTTCGAGTTATGTTATACATTTAGACCACCGCCATCCGCCTGGAATATTGCTGGAATATTGAAACTAAACTCACTCACTTTATTCATATAGGAAGTCGACATGGCTGTAGCCCCGCTGACAGTAACACAAGAGCGTGAGAAGGTCATGGACTTCGTTTACCCCTACTACTATGACACTGGAGCTGCTCTCTACAAACTACCAGATAAAATGTCCAAGAAATGGCTAACTCTGATCAGGCCGTTTAAATGGGAAGTGTTCTTATGTTTAGGAATAGTTTTCATCAGTATGACGTTTCTTCTCAGTGGTATGGAATACGTAAACGTCCGTAAAAAGAAACTCTCCATGACGGCGGCGGAAATTCTGAGTTCCAGTATCTGGCATATATCTGGAACCTTTTTCAGACACGGTATGTACAATATTTTGGGGGATGTACATCGACTTATATAGGGATATAGTGGTACGGGGGCGCGGTGGGCGAGCTAAGGCTCCAGGCTAGTAATCCAGCGAGCTTGGAGGTGACGGGATCGAGTCCACCTGTTACCGGGTGTAAAGAACCTTGGCGTCAACTTTGTGTGCAGACTCTTTCAGTGTTGTCACAACCCCTTGTGTGCAGTACACAACCCAGTGCACTTACAGAATCCAAATGGAGGCCACACGAATACGTACAAACACCTAGTTACGGGTGCAGTAAACATGGACAAACATGGCCAAACAAGTACTGTAACTATGTGTCCCAGTCCGCCCAGCTGTGAACGGATACCTCGTACGGATAGTAAAGCCAAAGCAATTCGGTGCGCCTAGTAGGCTGCAGGAGTTGTATGATACCCAGGGACTTGAGATCGAAGTACGGTGTGCCGTGGCGATGGACATCGAACGATCGGGGGTGGGGGAGTGGGGGAAACAAAGTGCCTTTGAGCAATTCAACTGGCGAACTGAATATCGGCGCTATACAACTGTCTAGTATAATAAATCAAATGTCTAGTATAATATGCCGTTTCGGGTCAGCTTACTAGCATGATACTACACCATGCATCGGATGATTTATACCTTATCTTTCAAAAAGTAAGACTTTTAATGTTTTGCATTCAAGCAAAGCTTGGAAGGTCTTTAAATATTGGGCGGTGGGATAGTCCAGTGGTTAAAGCGTTTTCTTTCCACGCCTTTGACACGGGTTCAGTTTTCCTCATGGATACAATGTGTGGAGCCCATTTCTGTTGACGCCTGTCGTGATGTTGCTGGAATATTTCTAAAAGCGGCGTCTGACTCACCTCTTTCAGAATGCGGTGGAATAAATCCTCCGCTCGTTACACCGAAAACCATGGTTCGATTCCCTCCATTTGTAGAATGTGTGACGCCAATTTATGGTGTCTCCCGATATGATATAGCTGAGATATTGCTAAAAGTGGTGTAAAACATTACTCACTCACTCTGTGAAAGATTTCAAGGCAAATGCTAAGTAAAACGAAATAAATAGCCATAATATATTTCTGGTTCATAGAATTGATCTTCAATAACCCATGCCTGTCGTAAGAGGCGACTAACGAGATCGGGTGGTCAGACTCGCTGACCTGTTTGACATATGTCATCGGTTCCCACTCGCGTAAACCGTTGCTCATGCTGTTGTTCACTTGATTGTCTGGTCCAAACTTGATATTTACAGATCGCTGTCATATATAGTATTCCCAGAAATTATTGAGAATCATGTTGCGTCATGTAACTCATTACGTTTATTAACTTCTGGCGTTTTACTTACATAAACATGTTAAAACATCATCCTTTTACAGTCTCAGTCTTGTTTTAGTACTTTGTTAGACCTCCTCGCTCAGCAATGCATGCCTGAATACGCCTAGGCACACTACCCATCAAAGTCTGTAGGTAATCGTGTGACAGGGTATCCCAATATTGGACCACCTCGGCCTTCATATCTTCAATATTTCTCAGTCCCTTTTGGTTTATTCTGTCCTTCATGACTCCCCACACATTCTCAATTGGGTTTAGGTCTGGGCTGTAACTGGGCCAGTCTAAAACTTGAACATTTTCGCCCGACAACCACTGTTTTGTGTAGCGCGCAGTGTGTTTTGGGTCATTATCATGCTGGAAAATCCAATCATCTTCATACAATGTTTGTGCTGTCGGAAGAAGGTGACCATTTCGAATGTCGGGGTATCTTTCTTTTGTCAAGTTTCCCGTAAAAACACACAATGGCGTCACTCCGCGAGCCGATATGCCACCCCACATGTGAAACTTTGGGCTATGTTTTGGTCGCTGGTAGATAGGTTTGACAGTATCTTTGGTCCAAATTTTCACACAATTAGGGAAAAGCCAAACAGAACTTTCATCCGAAAAGAAAACATTATCCCAATCTTTATTTTCATGAGCCCGACACCAGTTTAAACGTTTTTCCTTTTGTGCATCTTTCATCAAGGGCGAGGGAATTCCACGTTTTTTCACCCAATTAAGTCTCTGTAATTCCTCCCTAACTGTTTCATTGCATACCTGAGGACTTCCTCTGCTAATCATTTCATTTCTGATGTTCTCAACACTTTTCAATTTGCCCCTACTCACAATCTGCCCAAGTCTTCAGCGATCCACAACACTGAATTTCCTAGGCCGACCTGCCCCTGCTTTGTGCTCTATCCCGGTTCCTGTTTGAATATTCTTCAAAGTTCTGTATACTGTAGACAGAGGAATACCATGTCTTCAAGCTAACACTTTAGTATCTGCCTCACCCCTTTCAAAATCATCTAGAATGAACTTTCTTTTCTCTCTTGCTGTAAATTCTGCCATGTCAACACAGGAAGCCGTCTGCTCAGACAAGGGAGATAACTCTTGACGTAATGAGCTGCTTCTAAGCCTTCAAGAGTTGTCTCCCTTATTTAGTATGCTTAGTGCATAGTGAAAGCCCTTTTTCCAATTTTAGCATCATTAGAAAAAAAACAAAGATTTTCTCAATAATTTCTGGGAACACTGTATCTGTAATACTGTATGGCGTAAACCTAAACTCGCTCACTCACTACAGTTTGATAATAGTTTAATACTGCAAAATATGTATTAGCGTTTTAATGCTTAGGTAGCAACAGTCTTCCTAAATCTTCACCCGGGCGCATCCTCATCAGCTTCGTGTGGTTATTCTGTATCATCATGGTTGCCGCGTACAGTGGGAACCTCATCGCTTTCCTCACTGTGTCTAAGAATTACCCTCCTTTTAAAACACTAGCGGAGGTGGCTGAACAGTCTGACTACACGTGGGGAACAGATGGGGGAAGCATGTGGACTACTCTCTTTCAGGTATGCTACATACCACTAGGTGTCTTTCCTTTGCCACTTTACCCATGAAGGCCCCTGGGTAGTATAGGCCTTCAGCAACCCATGCTTGCCCTAAAAGGCGACTAGTAACAGGCGAATAACGAGATCGGGTGATCAGGCTCGCTGACTTGGTTGACACATGTCATCGGTTCCCAATTGGGCAGATCGATGCTTATGCTGTTGATCACTGGATTGTCTGATCCAGACTCGATTTATTTACAGACCGCCGCCATATAGCTGGAATATTGTTGAGTGCGGCGTAAAACTAAACTCAATCACTCACTCCTGTACAAGTTACTAGCATTTGCTTGTTGAAATACATCAGGTTATTTTTGATGTACCAATCATTTTTTACCCTTGAACATCCGGGTCATAAATGGTCTTCAGGAATCTATGGTACTCTTGGACCGGGTGGTCAAGCTCACATTCATGGTAGACATCGTAACCACATTGCTTATATCGACGCCCAAGATATTGATCCCTTGGTTTTGTAATCCAGTCTTGGCTATTTAAAGATCTCCTCCATATTGCTAACAAACCAAAAAAAAACCCATTCCTTCTATCGGGCAAGAAGGTCTCGCCTTTAATAAATTATTAATTATTGGCTCATCTGAAAATCAGCAGTAATAACGAAGTCATTTGACAGTCTTTTTGAAATGTCATTTTTACAGACGTCCAATAGAAGTGACTACAGAAAGATATGGCAGGGAATAATGAACCACAACAGAAGTAACCCGGACGTTCTGAGTCTGAATCAAGATCTTCATAGGCGTCACGTTGAAGATGGATCCTACATCTTCATCTTCGACCGGGACGTGATCGACATCTGGTCCCTTGATAACTGCGACTTGATATTGCTCGAAGAAACGTTCTACCAAATAACTTATGCCGTGGGACTACCTCAGAATTCTCCATATGGAAGAATGATTTCAGAAAAGTGAGTTTCTCTTCGCATGTTCCATAAAAGATGTCAATAATCTGATTAAAGTACAATATATCATTCTACCAGATAACAATTTAAAGTTTGGCTCAGGA
Source organism: Haliotis asinina (assembly GCF_037392515.1). Taxonomy (NCBI): domain Eukaryota; kingdom Metazoa; phylum Mollusca; class Gastropoda; order Lepetellida; family Haliotidae; genus Haliotis; species Haliotis asinina. The sequence goes on along the minus strand of NC_090287.1, from coordinate 33,686,715 downwards.
CTGTTAGTTCTTTAGAATTCTCTGCAGACAAATTTCATTTCAACATTCCCATTACAACGGTTCTGTTGTTGTTTTTGAGCATCACCATCCTCTAAGTGGCATTTAGAGTCACGTATGACGAAGAGGAACGCATTTTATGGATTGACAACTTCTTTATTGCATATCCTAACATGGTTATCAAACGTAATACACGACATCACAAATGTCATCTCACTGAACATCAACATCTTCAATTGTATGACTACAAATACTAATATCCTTCCTGTATATCATCTTTGTTCACAACATTGTGTAACACCTGTTTGATGAAGGTGTTAGGATGTACACCCAAGCGTCTCATCTTTTACAATAAAGATTTGTCAATCCGCAAAAGGGGTGTTCATTAATGTGACCATTTTGACGACATTTGTCCTAAGTTCTTTGTCAATACAAGCAATACACTTAACATTCATCAATGACATGTTGGATGGAAAATCTGTCTTTACGAAGTGCACACCAGAAGACAAGGAGCATGTACTTTAACTCATTTCTTCTTTCAGGATGTTGAAAATTGAACAAAGCGGGTTACTTCAGATATGGCGAAGTAGGTGGTGGCCAAAAGGGAGTGGATGTGCAGGCAAGACCCAAGTTCAGGCCAAAATAATTGAACTTATTGACCTACAGAGTGCATTCTACTTCTTGGGAGTTGGCCTTTGTACAGCTCTTCTGGTGTTGCTGGGAGAACGTTTAAGACAATGCTGCACATAAGTGTGACCAATGACGTCTTCATGTTGGTGCAGAATCACATTCGTGCCTATGTGTATTGTAAGGAGGGACGGAATTTTCCTCATTAGGGACTGCGTGTGAATAAATAATGTTGTGTTTAATTAAGGTGGATGAATCTCGTTACTCGGTTTCGAATACCGACATTCCACACAAGAGACGTCCATGTATTATTTGTGAAATTGTTAGAAAACGTTGAGCACTCCGTGGTGTTATTTGAACTTCCGCAGCGCAAAAACGTATTTGTGAAAGATAAAATGATGGATAAGAACTCACATCATCGACATTTTTCTCTTTCACGTCAAGACAACGAGATTTTGTCGCGGTTTACATTGTGGTCAATAGATATCTGTCAACAAATGTCAGGATTAATTAATCGAGTCTCACCAAATGGATTTTTTCTCTATTATCATTTTTTTACAATACATGCTTTATTGCCTCGCCAAAGTCATTACTTACATTTTCTTTAGATATGGATGAGAGTGACTGAGTGGGATCGATGTTGGTTTGAACAATATATATCACTGACTGCTTGATACTGTTTGAAGGTAATGAATCTTGTAAATGACTACAAAACATCGCGTGGATCACGATCATTAACTGTATCTCCCGTCATCACTTGAGCAATGATGGACAATTACAGTAGCTTCATTTACATAGATGTTCCTGGGTTGTTTGTGGCACATCAGTGTAGAACATACACCAGAAATGAGCCTCTTGGGGAAAAAATATTCATATATAGTTACATCACGTCACACAATATTAAGATGAAAGTATTGGCTGACATTGTTCCCATCTCAGCTGGGTCATGTTCAGAGCTATTTCTGGCTTGTTTGTGGCAATACTAAACCAAAACAGAATATAAACTAGACTAAAGCCAACGGCCTAAACATCATCAACCTCCGGGGGGCATGACTTATGACGCTCTTTTGCAGTGACGATATTTTCCTACAAAAAAATCTATAGCTCCGACAACACCACATACCTAAACGCATTCAACACGGGGGTCAAAGATGGATAATTATTAAAATGAAAACAGTAGAAACTAAAAACAAAACTCACCGAAGGGGCGTTGTGTTTATGTTATTACCGCTAAAGTACCGATAACGCTGCAACTGTTTCACAAGGGGCTGCGTGTGTTTACATTTGAGATGCAATTCCTTCAAATTTGCCGTAATAATAATAATACAAGTCTGTAAGCGCAGATGTTGGAACAGTGAAATAAATGCACGTGCGGTATGTGTTGAGCGTTATCTCAGACCAACCCTATTTGTTCTCGGTGTTTCATCTAATGTGCATACTCCTTTGTATTAAAAACCAATAACTGCGATTGGTAACTATGATGGTTTGTTTAACAACTTGTATCCTAGGTTGAATAAAATTCTAAGAATTAAATGTTATATTGGCAAGGTAAAATTGTGAGGATTCGCAATCCTAATTTCACTTTTTGTTCGATTTACAATTTTGTTTAATGCAAAATTCATCGGCACGTATATATTTAGATGTTCAGTTGGCAAGGTACAATTACCAGGATTCGCAGTCTGAATTTCACTTCATCAGATTTAATATTTTTGTTAAAAATGAAATTCATCGGTACCTTTTCACTGTAAAGAGACTGTACATACGAATGGTGTGTTGATCATTGGTCACGTGTGCTGTTGTTATGATGACCAATAGCGTGGCGGCTTGGATTTGGTCTGTCATGACGTACCACCATCGAGCGTGTTTAATTCCCGTGCTCTTGAGCAAAGAAATCGGAGATACCATACATTTACCTTTTCTGTGCCAACACTGTGATTATTATGAGATCTCACCACCTGCCTACTCGATAATCTTCATTTTCCGAAAACACGTTTAAATCAATAGTGTCTTTAACGAAGAAAAACTGATTTCCCTGATCAAATAGATCATTATTTAATGATTTCTTTACCCCAGTTTTTATTTGAGGAAGATGATCACAGTTATGGATAGAAGATAGCTTGTAAGTTTCTGTAATGTCAGTATACAATACAGATGGGAGACCATTTAGGTCAAATGGCAAATCATAAACGATGAAGTGTCTAAAATTCGTTCAAACAGTTACTATAATTAATCATAACATATCTCTCTGTGACATTGGTGAGTCGTGGTATTGTGTACGTCTTATCAATTTTTCTTGTTTCGAAGTCCAATAGACTGCAGAAAAAGACGCGATTCACAATTTGTAACTGTTAGTGTGATAATTATACCTTTGGAGACGTTCTTTTGAGAAAGGCGACATTCCTAACGGTTAACGTCACTGCAAGAAGACAACCACATTCGATTGTCTTCTTCTTGCGAAATGAATGGTACATAACATGCACATTAACAGATCGGACAATTCATTCACTGAGACCAGTTGGGGATGTTAACGTACACAACCGGTTGAAGGAGCACGAGATTTTGTCCCCACGTCCTGCAATACGCCTAAGACGCCAAACTCAGCGTCTAGCTCGGCATAGACCGCATTTGAGGTTCGTAAGCCAAGACTGCTACATGTCAGTATACAGTTCTTGACTGGTGTGCAGGATATTGTAGTCGTCAGTTTGGTTGTAGAAGTGGATTTGAATGAACGTATTGCCCGTCCACATGCTGCACATGTTCTGAGATACCTAGGTGGCATGTGGCCCTGTGCATAGAACTCAGGTCTCAGCTCAGTTGAAGTTAAGCAACGTTGAGCGCGCACAGTCCTTGGACGGGTGACCGTGTTTGACATCTAGACTCATGAGAGTTTCTTGGACTTGCCCCACCACGAAGCACATGTGACACATGGGGTCCCAAGTTAGGCAAGTGAGTTTGTTAAAAATTACCAATGTTCACTCGCTAGAAAATGGCTATGCGGTGAAATGGGTCGTGAGACTAACAACCATCAAAGACAGCTTGGTTTATCCGGGCGTAATGATGTGTTAGCACTTGGAGCATGCATGAGCGTGTGGAAAAGGCGCGGTATAAATAGCAATTATTAATTTATCATTAGTAGTTATTATCATTATAACGTTATTACACCGCTATATCAACGGATGTTTCTCCACATCCCTCCGCCACTGAACATACTGAAGATAAGATGGAGAGACGCCTCAGACAGGACTAGAACACAATCGTATCATGTCCTCAGTTAAGTCGATATTTGATTGAGCCATTGTCTTCCACGCGACACCGTTGCCTCAACTGCATCAGCTCAATATAGTGATCATCCAGATATTGAAACGGAGTTGTTACATCATCCATCTATTAGTGCGAGTCACCCTGCTAGGAGCGTTGGGATAGCCTATTGGTTACAGCGTCCGCTCGTCATGATGAAGACCCGGGTTCGATTCCCGCATGGGTACAATTTCTTAAGCCCATTTCTGTCTCCCTCCATTATATTGCTGACATATTGGTAAAAGCGGCGTAAAACCATACTCACTCACCCACTGTTTCCCGTTAGCATGTATGTATTTGGTCAAAGGAAGTGTTGCAATATCCCTATATGTTTTGATCTTATCATCAACAACATGCCATATCATTGATATGTAAACGTCTTATGTGAACCTCTTTTTGTCTCTAGTATATATGTCAGGTGTTTTAGTACTTAATTGAACTGCGGAGAGGTGAAATCTTAATAAATCGAGTATGGTATCAGAGTGGTTTTCACACTCAGCTGAGCAAGTGGTCACATGCGAAACGGGACCCAATATTTTCCTCAGAAATGTCGTTGTAAGGCTTATTTACTGGATGAAACATGAGTTCGTAACTTGATCTCTGATTCAGTCAAAACAGCTGAAGCATTTGCCAGAAGGCAAGAGGATACGAGTTCATGTTCTGGGAGGCCTATTGTGTCATCAGTGTGGAGTATAATAAAGAATGCAAATCAATGATCGGATAAATCATTCAGCACATCTGAGCACTGAGCAATACGGGAATGAAGGAAAATGTTGTCTTTTCTTAGCTATCATCAATTCTTCAAGAAAAGAGTCTTCTTATTTCACAAAACCAACATACATATCAGGCTTAATTGTTTGCTAACTTGACAGAACGGAACATCGCCAGAAGTGTGGCTCAGGTAGGTATTGGAGATTCTCTAATGACCTTACGAGCATTGATATGAGTATCCATTACAGTGGCCTTCAAAGGGTGCCAACAGTGTGTAAATATTCATAGGATCAATTATGATCTGTGCCTTTAATGTCGGATATCGTGCGTGGAAACGTTTTCCAATAACTGTATCTGTGGGTCAGTAATCAATTTATGAATAATTTAAGTAGTATTGATAAACAGTCAAGAGATCGCGCGGTCATTAGATATTGGACTAGTACTAGGGACAGAACTGATTCATTAAGTCTTTGAACCCCAAACATTCAGTCGTGCTTATATTGTGCTGCATGCGGGGGATGAGGGATGAATTGAGATGGATGAAACCGTGAATGTGAATGTATCAATTTCAGTAAAATCGACTGTAGGAAACGTCCATATAATATGGCACTTCTTCACATATTCTAGAGTGACACTGTTGGTCAGGTCCTCCGCCAGAATTGCCTCCCTTTGGCACGGCAGGAATCCATGACTGCGGGTTTGACAAACAGCCAAAGAACGGAAATTCCGTTCAAAGCAGCTTTAAACTAAACTCACGCTTTCAGAAACAGTTTATTCGTGAAAACATTATTTTATACATTCAACAGCAAAATTCTTCATATCACACAAATCGCTCCAAGCTTTCGTTATGGGTTTCTTACATGCTACCACAAAACTAGCGTACCATGCACACTCGTTTCACTTCCATTTTCATCTCAGAAATACACCAAATAGAAAAAAATGATGAATTCCCCGTCATAAGATGTAATCTTCTTAACATCCAAACTATGTTAAAATATCAACAGTGTTAAAAACATCCCCTCTTGGGATAATTCAAAAGTAGAATTCATACATGAGTAACTGATATTACACATACCTCAAATGAAGAAGACTGATGAAAACGGACAACACTTAACACCAATAATAAACCATCAGCTCTTGTTTTTTAAGGCCCGAAGTGCTATAGATGATCTCAAAACTTTAAACGCAAGACAATATTGTGTAAAATTATTTATATTATAAAAGAATAAGCTGTCGTGGAAAGAGAAATGCATGCACCAAAGATACTGAAATAAGATCGTAGTTTCTAATATTTTATGTAACTGTAGGAGATATTTCCACAATGGGTCTGGATAAGCTGCACAGACTACCTGTATCAAGGATAACTACTAGATCTACGTATTTTGTGGTTGATGTTATTAAACGATTCAGTTATACCATACACGTAAAAGAAGTCTTGGGTTAAAATTCCTATGGTATGAATAACGTGAAGACCGAGTTAGAATTAATCAGTAGCTCATGCTCGTCGTAAGGATCGGGTTGTCAGGTTCACTGACTTGGTTGATACGTGTAATCCTACCCCAGTTGTGGAGATTGACGCTCATACTGTTGATCACTGGATTGTCTGACCGGGTTATGTCCAGCTCGCCGCCATATAGCCGGAATGCTGAATGTGGCGTAAAACTAAACTCACTCACCCGCGCAATGTGGTATCATTGTGTGGACAAACACATACACAACGTCACAATTGTTTGGAACTGTTAAACAACTTGTGAGTGTATGATCGTAAAACCCAATTTATATCCAACCGGGCACGCCCTTGGATCAAGAGGCGATTAACAGGATGGGGGGATCAGACTCGCTGATTTGGTTAACACATGCCATCGCTTCCTAACTGTGCAGATCGATGCTCATACTTTTGATCACTTGATTGTGTGGTCCAGACTCGATTATTTATAGACCACCGCCATGGAATATTGCTGAGTGAGGCGTAAAACTAAACTCACTCACTCACTCACTCACTCACTTGGATCATGAAAGTGTATCTATGTTAGGTTTGTGTTAATTAGCATGTGTAAAATCGGCCTGTACCATCTGTTCTCAAACCATCAAACAAAGTGTCGTTGGTCCTTTAAAGGAAGAATCATTCGTATGAATGGGTACCAAACATCCCATATACGATAACTATACATGCATTTTGTGTCCCATGCTTTACTTCCTTTCAGCATTCAATTAATTTGTGATGACAAGTAGAGGTTGATAGAAAACACGTGTACAATGTACACGAACATATAACAGACATTAACACATTTCATTCCCGCTGACTCTACTACGAGGCAAAATCGAACCATACTTCACCGTATCACGTAACATATGTAAGGATATAACAGAATCAAACTGTTAATCTATGAGCTTGGTCTATACGTGTCCATCATTCAACTATTGGGGTGGTTGGGTAGCCTAGAGCGGTAGTTCGTCACCTCAGCAGTCCAGGTTCGAATCCCCACATGGGTACAATATGTAAAGCCCATTTCTGGTATACCGTGTTCGTGATATTGCTGGAATATTGTTAAAAGAGACGTGAAACCGTACTCACTCATTCAACGTTGAACATGGCAGACTCATTCATGCATTCATCCATATCATATGCAATAATGAATTGTAACTATCATCATTAAAATATACTGCTTAGTATGGGCTTGTGTCCATTGCATTAGAACAAATACATCACTGCAAATCACATAATCGCAAATGTTTTATGCTGACTGATAATATATCGGAGCAAGTTTATAGTGCAACGCCCAGCTTATCCGCAACCTGCAGTAAAACATACTTTCAGGATAATGAATCGCTGACAAGTAATGATTCGTCTATTTCTCATATATAGGCGTTAACTATCAACGTTTTCGATTAATGATTTATGCACAGAAACATTTTAAAACGTACAGTAAAATCGGAACGTTTATAGGGTAATGCAAACAGAATAAAGTAATTTTTCAATACCTACACATTTAACTTGCTTTTAGGAGCACAAAATCTGACCAGCAGGAGGCTCTCGACCCCTAAGGCAAAGGCTGCCAAGAAGATACCAATAGCAATCAGGTAAAAAGCACTCTGCAGGTCCATAAGTTCTATAGGTCGAGCACTGGCCTTGCCCTCGTCAAGACATAAATTCTCACGCGGCCACCATTTTCTTTTCCAGGTAAGGAACAATCCGCTCTGGTCAATCTTCAGCATCCTGAATAAGACAAGAAAATTTTAACTGAGTTCATGGCAGCGATCCGTTTATACTTTGAACGTCTAATAGTATTTTGTGCTCATTGTATGAAAGTCAAGAAATGTGAGGAAACATGATAGGAATCACGTTCCAGTTTTGAGCCCTTATGCGAGCTCTTAACTTTACCTTGTACGTGTTTGCATGGAACGCTCTGGGTGGACAGGATCCGCACACGTTTTTGTGAACAGATGTAGGAGGTTATGCCAATTATTATACTAATTGTGGAGCAAAACATGAAAGGCTTGAGATTTAGTATTTTAGTTGTCCTCATTCACACCCATTCAACGAAAGTGATCATGAGATTGTAAAACATGGAGACTGAAAACGTCTAGATGCACGTGTATATATGCACTGGTCCGGAATCAATAATTATTCAATTAGCTTTCCGGTTCATAGTATATATACATAGCTACTGTTGATAATCGTATTGTGCGACACGACTCGGAAAGTTTCAATTGCATTTCGATTGTGAGACGGCATTCTGGTGGCCATCTTTTATGTATTTGGTTAACCACTACTGAACTGGACAATATATCTGAAGCTATAACGCATGATCTTTTTCAGCATCACAGACAAAATACATTTTCATTCAGCCATATAGTTTCAGTCATTTGCATTGGTTTCACCAAACATTAAACGTCAAACTGCAAAAGCCTGTGAAACTCATAGCTTTTATCGCACATCAAATTACCGCTCTCAGTATGCCCTGAGTACGATTCAAAACGGAGTTGAACCCGTCCCACTCACAAACATTAACTAACACAAGTATCAACATACGTGTTAGAAATAATATCCGCATAAGGTGATTCTTCAGGAAGCCCAATTGCATACGTGAAGGGAAGAAGCGCCTCTTTGGTGATTGCTAGGTCGCAGTGTTTTGACAGCCATGGTGTCAACGTCTCTTTGTCGGAGAAGAAAACATAGGATCCATCCAGCACCTTGTTCATGTGGACATCCGCAGACTGAGACAGAACATCAGCATCATCGTCAGCCAGGAAACGTTCTATTCCTTGCCAGAGCTCTTTGTTTGTTCCACTCTTGGCTTCCTACGTTAAAACATGCACAAACATGAACATACAAAGATAGAGGTTTCCAAATGCAAAAGCTCTGTTACGTGTAAGTACTTAATGTTATATATACATGCATGGCAATATTCACAGTCAGATAAACGTCAAGCATTAGTACAGCGATTGAACACTTTAAGATTTCTAACAAGCAAATTCGTTATAAATGTTATGGTATTGGAGTGTGCTACTACAGTTTGAATTGCAAAAAGACCAATTTTCAGAAAATGGACATAATTCTTTTTGAAATGAAATAGCATGAACACTAACTTCAAGGAATGTAACATATGAGCTGCCGCCAACGACACCCCATCTGTATTCATTCTGCGATGCAATATCTGCTATGGAGCTGAATGGCAGTATATCTCGGTTCACAGTGAGGAAGGCTATGAGAGTTCCACTGTAAGAAGCAGCGATTACAATGCAGAATAACCACCAAAACCCGACCAAAATACGTCCAGACTCAGATCTTGGTTGTTGGCTGCCACCTGAAACAGTTGAACGTATCATACAATGACTGAGTCTATTTGGTTGTGATTTTAATCCAACAAATCAGCCTCATCCCGCCTGATTTCGTTACTTGTGACAATAATGTGTGTGATACTGATTACTAAACACGGGCTTACAACCTGTACAGAATCGTACTTTGGAAATACGTTTTACTTAAATCCGCTATATGATAACTAATCGCTGTACGTATAATCGATTGGGGTAATCCTTTCCATGCTTCATGAAACGTGATTTGAAAGGTGGATGTCGTTCATAAAAATTTGGTGTAAAAACGATTGGCCGTGCACGTCAAGGTAAGATAACACTGAAGTCAAGATCAGTTAGCCTTTAAATGGCGTGTGATGTGCATTACCATGAGACAGCATGGCCCCATACAAGTACCAGAGACTCTCCTGGAAGTGGCTGCTTCCTGCTGGCGAGGTGATATCACTTGTCAGGGATGACCATACCATTTCCATCATACACAACAAAGCTGCAACGACAACCAAGGAAATAGCCAAGCACAAGAGAACGGTTCCTTTAAACGGTCGGATCAATTTCAGCCATTTTGTGCGATTAGGGTGTGGAAGCTTATAGATGCCCACGGCCTTGTCATAGTAATAGGGAAATGTGAAGTCCACCACTGCTTCTCGTTCTACAGTTACAGTCAATGGTGCTATTGCCATATCCAATTCCTGGAAGATAAAAACAGGTTCCAGGATCACCGTGCCAGGATGGATGTGTCCGATTGATGAGAACATGTATCCAAATATAATCAGTGGATTTATGTTTAAAATTATGAATGAGTATATGCCATAGTCTATATGAGAAAACACACGAATGAATACACTTGGAAAACCCATCTCATGATATGCCTGTTATAGAACAGGGAAATTGTATAATCATGTCCATATTAATGGTTTTGAAAATATGAATGTATGATTGTAACACTGACACACATATGTTACCATTTCCAATATACCACACAGAATTATGACGTTTGACGTATCACTTTGACGTAAATGACATTACTCTGTTCTGTAGTTCAAGAATGAGCCCTGTCCATGAACCATTCAGAACCCGTCCAAATTCTTTGTCCGCAGGAATAGCAGCATCAAAACTGCAATAGTATAGACCAATACCAGTTGTATTTTGTCCAATATAGTTTTTCATTCATGCATTTTCATCCGTTGGTGTGGATGAACGTCATGCTCGTAACAAGCGTAATGTAATATCTTGATTTGCATTTCCCGGTAGACGAGATTTTGAAAATTTCTTACTATAGTCTGTCTTCGGTGCAGTCACGTTGGTGACCTACGTAAATAACATTTAAAATGTAATAAAATGTAATCCGTTACATGCCTAAAAAGGGTTCTTTTGTAATTTTGTAATCGAAAAGCTGTAAAATGCTATCTTCGGTATAGGTTTACCCATTTGTATAGGGCATTTTGGATTAATAATGTACATTAAATTTTGCGAAAAACTATTGCATTCGTATCCAGCTAACATTTCACAAAAGACTTCAAATACACACACAGTAATTAAATTTCAGTCCACACAGTCTAATATGTAAAATCGATCAAATTAATCGTGAAGCTTTGCAGACTATGTCAATGTTATTGCCTCAAATTATTTTAGATTAATCTGATACGTACGTGAAGTTAAGCAACGTTGCGATTTCTTCCAGAAGATCGAAGCATAGCCCTCCAAAGCCAGAACTCGATGTGTCAGATAGTATGACAAATGGATGCCACTGTAATATAGAGTGCAAAACGATACACAGTCTTGACTATCCTAAGGAACATATTCCTCTTAGTGGGGACAATAGCTGATAAATGATGTGAATCAGGTATCCCAGAATCCCAAAATAGGTTTGGCCTTACGCTACAAAGCGGTACTCATGCAATGCCAACCCATGAATATCCGGTTAGAATTGGTCTTCAGCGACACATGTTTGTCTCTTGACGTGACTAACGGAATCGGGTTGTCAGGCCCGCTGGCTTGGTTTACACATGTCATCCTTTCCCAGTTGTGTTGATTGATGCTCATGATGTTGATCACTGGATTGTGTGGCCCTGATTCGATTATTTACAGACGGCAGCCATATAGCTGGAATATTGCTGAGCGCAGTGTAAAACTAAACATCGATCAAGGCAACTGGGATACGATGACGTATGAACTAAATCAGCGAACCAGATCACCCGATCATGTTAGTTGCTTCTTAAGAAATAGAGTTTATTCAGTTGAGTACAAGAAAATCAAGCAACATCCGCATTTTTAAGAAGACTTAGCTGCTGCTTCACATGTAACAAACCAACTCACCACATTCGTTCCAACTTTTAGTGTGCGCATATTGAACCCAAAGTGAGTATTTGGAAAGACCTCTACATTCAGGGTCAGATGTCCATCCAAATCAAAGAATCCAACCGGGCTAAACTCTCGGCCTTCCTCTCTATACATCAATGTGTCTATCCGTCCCAGCCAACTCCCTACGTCTTTCTCCAGCTTCTGAATGTGAGTACATGGTTTATGTAAATATTATGGACGGGTGCAATTTTTATAAATATACTGAACAATACAATTTTATTCATAATGTTCCAACTGAAATACGTTGTATATGTGAAACGTCAGCGAGGAACGGAGGTGTGCATTGTTTTGAGTGAGTAGGTAAGTGTGTGAGTTTACTTTTAGCATCTGTTTAGCAATATTCCACCAACAGCACGGCATGTGGAGCAGAAATGGTCCAACCCCGGTCCTTGGCATGATGAGCGAACGCTTTAACCACAAAGCTATCCCGTCGTCCGAGCAATGTTTAGACCTGTGCTATACCTAGTCAAGGTTTTAGACCTGTGCTATACCTAGTACCTAGTCAAAGTTTTAGACCTGTGCTATACCTAGTCAAAGTTTTAGACCTGTGCTATACCTAGTCAAAGTTTTAGAAGGCACTACATTATATTACAAACCAATATGTGTGTGATTCTTTTCTGAGGTTATTAGTGGAGCAGACTCTTGTCTCTCATGTGGCATTACATCTTAATGCACTAAAGGACCAACATGGAGATTATTCCTCCCTTTGGGCATGTTTCAGAGAATTGACCATTGTTTCTCTAAGGTGAATACTAGCATCTTGTCCTCATCGCAATTATCACTGTTTTTGTATTGTACTGCCTGTGAATTGTACTGCCATTGTTCTAGTTAACGTAGTGATATCCTCTTAACTACTGTGTCAGTGTCAGCATATGAAGGAACAATACAACAGTAAGTCCAAGAAGACCCGTCTTAGTTCCACAACCTTTATGTCGAACGTTAGGCAGGTCAACAACAAGTGTCATCTTTGAATGTCGTAAAACGCCTTTCGAACGGCCAACATTCCGTTCCATGGCCTTGCGATAGGTCCATGTAACTACATGAGCGTTCGTATTGTTAAAGAAAACAATATCTTGATGAAGTATTCCTACTAATTATTTCAGACATTTGTAAATTCTATAGTCACGTTCAGCTGTCCTTGTAAGACATATGTCAGCACCCAAAATGTCCAATTGTACAGACATTACCTGAACCATGTCGTGAATGGTTGTGACACTCGTCTCATTCTTTGTACAGCGGTTGTAGACAGTTTGTAGATGTTGATGGAGAGTAAGCTGTAAGCAACAGTAGTAAAAACTTATATATAAATATTTTTGTGAATGTTTTCAACTTGGGTCCACGGATTCATACGTTATATTTTTTACAGATTAACTTTAAAAATCATTTTTAAATGCATTTGTTAATGGAGACACGTCATGCAGTTTAAAATCAAATTTCGGCACGACGCTGCAGAATTGTACATTCAAGTCGAAGCATTTTGATGGAACATGTGTCTTTGTGTTTGTGCTACTTCTCTACATAAACTGGTTTAAGAGACTACGTGCATATTACCGTATATTCTCCACTGTAGTCCGCCGATGGCACCGTGATCAAAGCAAGGTTGTCTATCCCAAGGTCATGGGTATGACACACATTGGAGATATTTTCTTGATAGATCAGCCATTTTGAAAATTTCCAGATAGCTGTTTTGTTCTGATTCCTTTTGTCAAATACGTTCACCTGAAAGCAAAAAGCAAATGATACCGACGAGGAAACAGTAACCAATATTGTAAAGATCGACTTAATATGGTTTTGCGCCACACCCAGCAATGATAAATGGCGGTTGTCTGTAAATAATCTGGATCACACAAGCAAGTGTTCAAAAGCATGAGCATCGGTCAACGCAGTTGGGATACGATGACATGCGTCAACCAAATTATCGAGCCTGAACACTCGATCCCGTGAGACACCTTTCACGACAATCATGTGTTGCTGAAGATCAATTTTAACAGGATCCACACGGGTGTATAAAGTAAATAAACGTATACAGTGATGAGCACTCGATCCCGTCAGTCGCCTTTCACGACAATCATGTGTTGCTGAAGATCAATTTTAACAGAATCCACACGAGTGTATAAAGTAAATAAACGTATACAGTGATGAGCAATCTACATGACAAAACGATCCACTCTATTTGCCCAAACCTTAGAGTTAAGGTTGCACCACTGTAAACAGTTTACAGATACCTGTTTAAAGAGTATGTTGAAACAGTCCAGTTTGCACATGACGAGGATGTTCCTGTCGTTGTTGGTGGTGTTGGTATAGAGAGACAGCAGTTGTTCGTACGTGGCATCCGATGTCACTTTCCCATCGATAATGTACGTAACAGCCTTTGTCCCGTTTGAAGACAATTTGTCAGAGAGATGTTTAACTGTATGTCCTGAGAGCATTAAGTATATTTTAAAATTAGATGAATCTAATACAGGCATGGCATATTTTGTCTATCACAGATATTGCACTCCTCCATACTTGTATCCGACAGTATTTGAAATGGGAGAAGAAATTCCGAAATCATATCCGATTTCCATTCTCCAATCCATTATCAATATGCGATCAGCTTTAGACTTTGTTTAGTTGTTAACTTGTTTAGTTGAATTTAGGTCACTTTAGTTTTAAAAAACAGAAGGACACTCTTTGATTAAACACTACAGTCCGTTTGATTTCAAATGAGACCGATGATTGGCTCACTCACACAAAATCTAAAAACTGCAACAAAACCAAACCGCTTTACACAACCTTTATTCGGGTGTCCAAAAAGTGTGAGACAGGTCGTCAGATTTGGTCTGTCGATTTCATGTGACTTTCCCAAATTTGGTTTTATTGCAATTTTGTAAACGAAATCAAATGGACTGTAGTCTTTTCAACCAAAGTTTCAATGTGACAGGCATGGTTTACGCATAACAGAGACTCAGATCATTTTACTGTACACGATAAGTCGTATGTCAACACAACGGTCCTACAGTCCGTTTGGTGTGAAAATTTTCAAAAGTTATTAAACCTATTTCTTGTCTTTGAATTACACATTGACAACCTACATTCAAGTTAAGGATAATTCACATTAATTTCTAAACCATTACATTTTTCGGATGACATCATTCTCACTGAAACTCACCCGGTATACAAAATTTTAGATCATCAAGTCACATATTTGCAACAGAACACATGTAGACGTTCAAAGTCGTAAGTGCACAAGACAGTTTTCTAATTAATTATATTAACTGGGTTTGCATTTCTTTTCACCCGTTTCAATGTTCGGGTATGTACACTGGCCCAAAAAAGAAACGTATAGGTGAAAATCCAATGTTATGAGAGATGATTTATTAACTTAAATTGCACAAAAAGTAATGGAACTTGAGCAATGATAATTCACACGGGTATTAACAAATGTGTGTCAAGACATATACAATCATTCACAGTGGTATTAAGCGTCTCTATTTTCCATGGCATAGTGAGAAAGTCAGTATCTGGTGTGACCACCACGGGCATCAATCACTGCTCTGCATCGCCTGGGCATTGACTGTATAAGACGTCGTATCCGCCTTTGTGGGATTCTTCTCCACTCATCTCGCAACGCATTCACCAACTGTAGACGTGTCTGTGGCTGCGGCTGTCGACGTCGTAACCGTTTACCCAATTGGTCCCATAAATGTTCAATTGGGTTCAAATCCGGCGATTTTGAGGGCCATGGAAGAACTGTAATGTTGTTGTTGGCAAGGAAATCCGTGGTAATGCGTGCTGTGTGCGGTCTTGCATTGTCGTGCTGGAAAATTTCCCTTCTAGCGTCAGTTGTAGGAACAACATGACGGTTCAGAATTTCATCCCGGTAGCGTACAGCATTGAGATTCCCTTGCACATGCACCAACTGTGTCCTGCCGTTCATAGATATGCCTCTCCACATCATTACACCTCCACCACCGTGTCTGTTGACCTCACGAACGCACTGTCGAGCATATCTCTCATTTCGACGTCTGTAAACACGCATCCTTCCATCATGTCTGTACAGCAGAAAACGTGACTCATCGCTGAACCAGATCCTCCTCCAATTCAAGAGGTTCCATGCCCGAACGTTCCTGCACCACTGAAGACGTGCACGACGGTGATGGGGATGCAGAACAGGTCCTGCATGAGGTCGCATAGGTCGAATTCCATGCTCTCTTAGGCGATTCCTGATGGTTTGTGGAGAGACTCTACGCAGCCCAGGAACGTGATCAGCGGTATACGTAGCAGTGACGGCGCGATTATGCAGATGAAGCACCCGGATGTAGCGGTCTTGTGCTGCAGTTGTCACCCTTGGTCTCCCACTCCTTGGACGGTCTCTGGTCGAGTTGTGTTGCGTGTATCGTTGCCAGAGACGGGAAATCGTGCTCTGCCTCACATTCAGACGTCTGACGTCCCCAGCTTCCAGACGTCCAATGGCTCTATTTCTGTTTTCTTCATTTAACCTTGGCATTTTTCGCGTCGCATAGAAAGAAATTCGAAGAATGAATCGCAACAGGACCTGTCCCCTTTTATAGCCATCATAATCAAGATTGAGATCCTGCATTTGCACGTGCATAATGCTTTCAGATTTTCCCACGTGCAGATTATACAAAGCGTTTTCAAGGTGCTGTGGTGTGGCGAATAATCACCAGAGGTTGTGTTTGTTTGTCTGTTTTGGTTGTATTGACTATAAAAACACTTAATATTTACATTAATTGTCATTCCATTCCATATTTTCCGAAAAAATCTACTTTAAAAATGAGATTTCAGCTATGCGTTTCTTTTTTGGGTCAGTGTATGTAAATATTGTTTTGAAATCAAGTTGCCTGTATTCAGACTATCCAAATAAACTGGACACAGTTTTCATACTTACCCATTCCAAAGTCATGAAATATAGACACTGTGTGCCACTGCAGCTTGCTGATCAATCTGGGTAACATGTCTTTGACTGGGTTAACGCTGTGCTGTCCAAATACTTGAATGTCATCTTCTGTATCTTGACTCCAGTCCTTATAATCTTCGCACGGGGATATAGGAAGTGCTGGGGTGTAGGCAGTATGGCAGGTCAGGGCTGCGTCATGAAAGTCCGGTAACACCACACCGTTGCACAACTCCCGGTTCATAATGATGACTTCGTTGGCGGCGGGTGGAAGCACTGTTCGAACTGAATCAGGTGTGAACCATCTTAATTTTCAGTTAACCTGTTCTCAGGTTACATACTTTTGTCGGGATGAACATATGATGTAAATGATCAGAGTACCAACACATTGTGTGATTTATTGCTCTTCATGTTGGTCGCCGCGAATACCTCCATGATTTCCAATACGGCGATAAGTAATACTTATTCACACTCCAAAATTCTTGTTAGTCGCCGTTAGCTACTATTGACATATGTTATGAAGAATTTGAAATGTTGACATTAATACCGATGCGGTTCGTCAAGTATTCAGTTATTGAAGGAAAATATTATATGTGATCAAGATAGACACATTAGTATATATAATTATACTATCTATTAAACTCTCTCTCTCTCTCTCACGCGCGCGCGCGCGCACGCACGCACGCACACATACACACATATAACCACAGAATTAAATAGTTTAATTCGAATTGGAAATTGAATTATAATCTTACCCCGCTTTTCTAAAACTAACATATTCAAAGCAATCGGTATACGGAGAAGACGCAGTAACTTATGTTTGGCCTTCACCTTGTATCTCACACAAGAAAAGCAGACGCGTATGGTGTATCGTAAGGAGCAGAGCCCTTGTTGTTTTGGGTTTTTTTCTATTTTAATTAATCTGGTCGGTTCCGTATGACTAGTGGCCGTATGAGAAATGGGCGTGTGACTGGTGGGATACAACCCTTGTACTGTTTGAAAAAATGCAGATGGAGAACGAATGCCTGATGAAACATTTAGCGCGTTTCGGTGTGGGACGCGACCGAAAATCGAACGATTTTAAAGTCAAATGTTCCACAATCCCTCTGGATCCCATAGCCTGTTGAATGATTTTCTGCAGCCACACGCCACACGCCTCACGCCTCACGCCTCACGCCTCACGCCTCACGCCTCACCATCCAGGTTGAACACTATCATTTTCAATCGTTTACCGATGGATGTTTTACAAATCAAGGATAATATTATTCATACTGAGATATCCTTGTTACATATGTCAAGTTATTTGTATATAAGTATATAAAATCGAGTACCAATTTCACTTTGTACAATGACTTTTCTTTTGCTGACGCTAAACAAAACGTGTACGACATTGGGATTTGTTTGTTTGAACATGTTTATCAGGATCGCACACAAAAACGTGAGATAGTTTCAAAACAAGGTTTTGTACGAATTTATCGACGAAAGACTATATTTATCTGCTCATATATTATCGACTATGAACTGAAGTTTCATTTTAACTGATGTACTTTCAGGTTGGTTCAGTCTGTTTTCTTCCCACAAGGGTTACCAGACAAATATCAATAGAAAAATACAAATGAAACATAACATATTCTAACCTGAACAATTTAAAATTTAACAATCAGTGATGTGGCACAATGAGAAGCATCTGTTTCATTTTTTTCTCTTATAAGAAAACCCAAATGCGGTCAGTATTTACACTGATGTACGTATCGTAGTATGTATTTCTTTGGACCAGAACTCGTATAAGTGTTTGTTTGTTTATTTGTTTGTTTGTTGTGTGATGTCGAACTCAGTAATAGTTCCACCATATGGTGGCGGTTTGTACATTATCGAGTTTGAACCAGCCAATCCAGTGATCCACAGCATGAACATCGATCCATGAAATTAGTATTCAATGACGTGTCAACCAAATCAGCGAGTCTCGTTAGTCGCATCGTATGATAAGCACGGGTTGGTGACGGCCAGTCATAAACCAATCTTCACTAGTTTTGTAAGTGATGTTCAGCAGCCTGAAATGCAGTTGCATGCATCCGAAGGACTGCCTATGGGTTGAATTGCAAGCTGTTCACAGTCATTGACAAAACAAAATTACATGCAAACATTTATCAGAAATAGTGCAGACCACTGGTCTAAATTGAAATTCAAATTGACGAATAGTTCGCATTAACAAAATGCTTTCAAAGTAGATGCTTATGTCGATTCAGTGTCACAAATGGCGTTATCATGGTGATGATTTAATAATAGATGAGTACTCAAAGTAACGCTAGAAAATAGTTGCCTGAAAAACAGAAACGTATTATTTATTGGAAATACTTGACAGTGCTGCCGAAAAAATCAAATTGGAATCAATGACGCTGTGGAAGTTGTACTATAAACAGGACAGAACTGAAGGATTGGATTGGACTGGATTGGATTCCATATCTGAATCTGAAGGAATACCTTTGAAATGTTGCTTATCTATGGAATCTTAGAAGGGACATTGTCGCGTTGTCGCCCTCTCAGAAACATGTAAAAGGGGGAGAATTAACCGACAGTGCGACAACGTGACATTTCGGCCGTATTTCGCATTTTATCAATGTCGCTTTGTCGTGTTTTGAATAATATTTTTGTACTCATCCAAGAGACGACACTTAATAATGCGACAAATAGCCGAAATGCTGCGTTTCCAGAATGTTGCATTGTCGCGCTTTGGATAATTGTGCCTCTTTTTGCCTTTTCTGAGAGTGTGAGAACGCAACTGTGTCCAGTCTGGGACTTCATACTAATCTGATACAAGGAGTTGTTATCCGTTGTCACGGACACGAAAGAAGTGAAGCTTGTTGTTGAGCAACACGCTGACATATAAATCATTCATGTTATACGCAATCAGAAAAAAAAATGACACATTCAATCATCATACAATTATACTTACTGGAACGTGCAAACATGAAAGGTGTCTCGTACAAAACGGTCTTCTCTGTGATCTCCAAGCTGGTATTTGTAGCATTAGTTGTTACCAATTCCACGGCGCTGCCATGACGACTTAGAAATACTGAAAGGACATGAAGTCAGTGATTGAGGGAATGTTATTTTACGTCGTCGTCAGTGCCAAAACACGACAAATCAATCTGAAAGCGCGTATATCTCCAAGTGCTTCAGTGGAAAGGTCCTCAAATAATACCATCTTAATTTGCATGTCTTGCATCTTAGTAAGGATAGTTAGGATATAGTAAGGGTAGTAAGGATACAGCATAGTGAGTTCATTAAAGTACATGTCATGTTAAATTGTCAGTTTTTGTTTAGCTATGCTATTAGAGTGAGTGAGTTTGATTTTATGCCACCTTTACCAATAATCCAATCAATGTCACGGCGGCGGACACCAGAAATAGGCTCCATATATTGTAAACCAATAGCGAGTGTTTTCTGCAATCTGACAATCATACTTGACATCCCTGAAAATGAGGACGCATTTACTGCTAGGCTACCCCACCGCCCCGATGCCATTACACGCAACACAATCGCCAGAGTGGGCACATTACGGGCTTGTTCTGAAACAGCCCGAGATTGTCACAAATGAATCATTGAATACCTATTTATCGTTAAAGGTAGCCCTGTAGGTTTTTGTTTGCCTCTTAACGATGTACTCAGTTACTGGCATACGGTGACCAGTGCTACCCCGTGTCTTAATGATGTCAGATAACCTCCTAGCATATTTATTTCCGGAATAGAAAGAGAAGTTAACTCATGCCACAGGATCATATACATATATCTCACGCATCTTCAGGCGTCACTTCGAATAAAACTGAAACCAACCAGAGATTCTCTGTTCCCTAACATTTTTTGTAGCCATAGTTCATTATAGCTGCCAGATTACAATGTTGCATAAAAAGGGCCGATGAGGTCGGATGATGTTAGTGAGTGAGTGAGTGAGTTTAGTTTTACGGCACACTCAGCAATATTGCAGCTATATGGCGGCGGTCGAGTCTGGACCAGACAATCCAGTGATCAACAACATGAGCAGCGATCTGCGCAATTGGGAACTGATGACATATGCCAACCAAGTCAGCAAGCCTGACCACCCGATCCCGTTAGTCGCCTCTTACGACAAGCATAGTCGCCTTTTATGACAAGCATGAGTTGCTGAAGGCCCCGGGACCATCACGGGTACGGATGATGTTAAAGTCGAACACCAAGGTTCAATTGCAAGCATATGTACTATTGTTAGCCTTGATGTCGCTGTAATGTTGCACTGAAACCTGCGTGAGACCCTCACTGTTACATGAACATCACATTTACACCACTGATGGTACAGTAACTGATTGTTACTATCAGCATTGTATTCATTGCCATCTCAGTTGCAATGCAGTTAGTCACACTACGGATGCTACCAAGAAGAAAAACAACATACGGTATGAATGTCAACATGTTAATTTGTATGTATATATTTTGAATTTAGGAGTTTTCTCATAAACTCCTGAAATTAGGATCAAAAGGTTTGTTTGGGGTTTTAGGTCGTTTGACAGTGATAAGTAAATTACCAACTTCAACCAGTCTCCCTTTAGGTTAATGAAGTATATAAAAAGCACGATGTGAATTTAAAAGATGAAAGCTAAACAATTAACGTATACAGTGAACAGGCCAACAATGACAGAGGTCAAGATTTCAGCATTTGAGGCAAGTATTACAACTGCACAACAATAATAATTTTAATGATTATACATGCATTTATGAAGCGCAGCAATTGACGAATGAGATGTGCTCTATGAGCTACCAGAGAGACCATCGCTTCAACTTGTTGGGCTGATCAAACTAGTGTGTCTTAAGCTGTGATATAAAGAAGAGACACGCGTGTGTATCTAAAATCACATTTACAAGAATACAACTGTTTCTATTTTATAGGCACCAAATCCCAAACCTGCGCCCTCTGCGTCTCAGTAGCTATCAACGTCTCATTAAAAATGTTATTGTTTATTTTGTGTAAAACCCATTGTTTACGTGCTAAATGCAATAATTAATTTGAAAATATTGTTGGAAAATTTAGATATGGACAGTTGTTCATGATCACAATGAATGCCGATGATACTGATCTAGAACGTTATACGCTAAGTAATGCATGGGCTTCATCTATCTACTACTTATCTACATTCCACTTAATTTAATCCCTCTGAACTGTTTTAAGCTTATCTGGCCCATGCAGCAAGTGTTGTTTTTAAGAAATTTCGTGATTTACAGTATTCTCCATGTCGTATTAAATAATTGTGCAAATTGAATTCACAACACACGTAACTCACCAATCTTCAATGTGTAGTTTTCGGAAGGTTGACCGTCTCCGAAAATTATGTTCATCGATATGAATATGACAGAATATAACATTACTGCCATCTTGATCTCTTCAACACTGCAAAGTGGCGCCTTCTCTTTTTCTTCAATGTTCCCACGTACTCCAACCTATCGGTCAGTATGTAGATGGCAAATTATCAACTTCAAATGTTTGAGCTTCCTATCAGATCTGAAAACAGAGAAAGTAATTGAATGTTTGTCAGGACGATATCAATTATTCCATGAGAAGTGATATATTGGCAGCACATGTCAAAGTAGACACAACAAATATTTGGGGCAATTATCAGACCAGGCATGTTGACAGTGCTTTGTTTCATCCATATGTAAGATTCCATCTTAGGTCTCACAAGGTTGTGTAAATCTGGAATAGGCATCCTCCGACAACGTGATTATACGGAGATCTTAACAAGGGTTTAAGATTTCAGAATATTGATTGTTATGTATACGTATATAGTAAATAAGTATGTGGAAGGTCACATATTTTATACGCTGATTTGGATGCAACCTTGACAACGACACCACTAGAAAACAGACATATGTTATACTCGATATGATATTTAGTTTGTTGTATTTGTTGTTCAAACCTGTCATCAGTAATTTTCCAGCTGTATGACGACGGTTTGTAAATAATCTAGTCTGTACCAGAGAATCCATTGATCAACAGTACAAGCATCGTTCTACGCAATTTTTATACGATGACAAGATTTGTGTCAACTATGTCAGCGAGTCTGACCACCCAATCCCGTTAGTTGCCTCTTTGGTCAAGCATGCATTCCTGAAGACCAATTCTAACCGGGTTACCACAGCTCATGTGTGATATTCAAATGCAGCTGGCCCTTCATAACATAGTGGCTAAGTGTGATATACAGTGGAAGCTGTCAAAACCAGCATCTGTCTATTCCGGCATGTTGTCAACACTGGCGTAAAATCTCAGTCCCGTCTGTGGCTTGTACATTTATCATCAGCTCTACCATCCGGCACATAGTCTAAACCGGATTATTTCTTCAGTCCCAGATGCGTACCGGTTTAGGCAGCTTCCACTGTATATGTATTAATGCCGTATTGATAATAAACTTTACTTTGTAAGTCGTTACCGGTGTGGTACATTTGCACAGAATCAAATGAATGTTCTTATATGTTTATGACGGCAGCCACCAGTGGGGAAGGATACGAACACGTGGTATCATCACTATTTAGTAGTGATTCATAAACCCTCGCTCTGTGATCGTATCGCATAGTGACAATCACTGGAATCTCTGGTTCACACCCAGTTTGTTTACAATCCACAAGATACAGCAGTAACACTCCAGAAACTAGTCATCTGCTCATGACACTGTCACATCTGTACATCGACTCTGCTTTTGGCAGAGATTTCTTATGAATGTGGAAAGGGTTCTATTCGTAATATACTGTGATATCAATATTGCGAAAAACCACGAAAACGTCATGTTCTCAAAGAACACACCTATTTGGCAATTCTCCAAGTAGAATAAACACAATAAGAGGGACTTTCATCAGCATACCATAATGGTACGTTGCATAGTATAAGCTCAGCATGATATATAAATACAGATCAATGGTAAAAACATCGGAGCAAACACATCAAACGTCATGTCTCCTTGGTACTCACCCATTTAGCATACTCACAAACAGAATTAATCAAATCCTTAAGTGACTCTCTGCGTGGTACCATCGAAATACATTAGCACAAAATGAAAATTCGTTAAAAAAGAAAACAATGGCGTCAGTATCGAGACGAACAAAAACACTTCACAATTCATGCCCCCGAGATTTCATATTCACCTTCTTCCTCCAAACAGAATCCCTCAATATAGCTCCCAAAACTTAAGCTGATTCTAGCTAGGAACCGTAGAAGCACTGGAAGCTAACATTGCGGATGATGGTCAATAGTTCTTCCCCTTTGACTCGACCAACATTATGCAAGCATCTGATTCCAATAATGTGTTTCGTTTCAAATTAAGGATATGTTTCAAAATCTAGTAGCGATGACTAGGTCTAGAGATGATAACAGCCAAACGTTTCTCTGATTCAATTATTAGAAAATGGACGAGGTGACAATTTTGTGCGACACTGTCAGTAAGCGATTTTTGCATTTATTTAGGGCATTGGGGCAGGATCATAGGTTCCAATAGTGTCAGGTATCAGATTGTTACCCATGAAATATGGAACCTTTTAGAGATAACCATCGCCTCTGGACACGATACATATTCATACAGTTTGTTTGATTAATGAGCTACTCAGTTTCCATAAACGTGATTTATATGTTCGTGAGTAAATGCTACCACTCAGATGTATACCATTAGAACAGTACTACCAATCTCTCCACACATGACAACTGATTTCGCTGCATGATGTCAGGAAATAAGGTATTGATTGTACTGGATTGAGATTAACGTTCTGCAATCAATATATGTTCATGTGATGTATGTGGCGTATTGTTTTGTGTTGTGTGATATGCAGTTAAAGGTAGACAACTCTTCAACATTGAAACAGTCATGTCCTTAAGCATGTCTGTGAACAGTTACAATTTCCACACTTATTTCCTCTCATGTGTTTTTGGTATTGATCAGTTTCTTGTCTCCGTGACTTGCGCGATCCCAAAGGTTGATTGGTATGTTGTTTAACGCCGCACTCGGAAATATTCCAGCCATATGGTGTTTCATGTAAACAATCGGGTCTGGACCAGGCAATCATGTAATGAACGTCAAACTACGCAATCTATGCAATGGCATGTGTCAACCAAGTCAGATAGCCTGATCATCCGATCCCGTTAGTCGCCTATTAAGAAAAGCATGGTTTACTGAATACCAATTCTAACCCCGATCTTCTCGTGTCTCAGTCCCAATGAATACATGCAGCAGTGTGGGTTCCATGTTAGATTGGGCAATACTACACGAAACTAACTTTACCTATACGTTACCACACTCGTGAAAAGTTGGGTTAATACTGGCATTAAAAACGTAGAATTGTTAAACGAGGCGAGTGTCTGGTCCAACCTCGAATATTTACATGC
Organism: Haliotis asinina; assembly: GCF_037392515.1. Taxonomy (NCBI): domain Eukaryota; kingdom Metazoa; phylum Mollusca; class Gastropoda; order Lepetellida; family Haliotidae; genus Haliotis; species Haliotis asinina. Next base: position 33,661,615 of record NC_090287.1, on the reverse strand, counting down.
CGCCTCCAAAAAGTTTGAATATTTGGTGAGGGTGACGTTAAACAATAAACACATTTGAATAAATAAAGATCGGCAGAAGTGGATCAAATGGTGTTTACTTGATTCGATCATTGTATGAGCAATATCACGACAGGGGAACACCGTGCACAATTATTTATGAGGGGAATCGAACACACGTCTGACGGGTGAGCGCTTTAACCACTAGGCTACTCCACTTGACCACGCATCATAGATGCCCAACGGCGAGGGAGATTCTACATTATTATTACAGCTAAAATGGACAGAATTGTCATTAAAACGACCGCACGTTATCAGAAATGAGCGGGCCACTGTAACTTGATAATGCCCGCAAAATGCTTGACGACGGGCCATTATCAAGCCCGTTGTTAGGTGACGTCATAAGCTGTTCAGCTGGTGAAGTTCAATCACCTACGGCTCGTTTTAACTTGGGTTCATTACTGACGATATACCTGGCTCATACTCGTCACATACACATATATGTCACGTATACATATACCACACTTTCCTACCTGTGGCAACCATAACACTTGTACCATAAATTACTAAATACAGCAATGAAAATGAAGTCTTTGTTGAGCACTGAAAACAATGGCGCCTGTTCAGGTCGAATGTCGTCACTCTCAATAATGATGTCATCTGTTGTTCTATGACGAGTGTATATTTGTAAAAGGTGTGTCAGTGACCTCCGTCTTTTGTTTTAAATGCTTCTAAACCGATGCCGTTGTTTTTATTCTTATTTTATTAAGAATTCTATTCATTTTAGCTATAATAACGGTAACGCTATTTTTCAGGACATAATCATTTGCAGGAGCCCTCGGTCTTTTCACCCAAAGGAAGACCTCGGGCTTCTGCAAATGGTAATGCCCTAAAAAAAGTAGCGTTACCCTTATAGTAGAAGTTTTCCTCTGGTTCAGACTTCACCATGGTGTGATCCATCTATTCATAACCGTTGTCATGCCCATTTCTCTTGAGAAATACTTTCTGCGTTTTGTGACGTGTAGTAAGTCGTTGATCATGCTTTGTCATGTTTGAGAACTTGAATCATGTGAGAGGCTTCCGAAGTTGACCACCAAAGACCCGGGTTCGATGTCACACAATTGTACAATGTGTACTCAAAGCGATGCAAAAATAAACTCACTCACTCAGTGGAGTCAATGGAAGGCTAAGAAAATAAATATTATCTAAAAGAACCTTCTCTTCAGATACAATAATAACATGGCAGTAGATCGTTTTCTGTTATTATGTAAGTCTATACATATTAATTAACATAATAATAAATGTATAATTAAAATGTTTTATGTATATGTTTTACAACGTGGGTAGTATATATTTCTTAACAAAACCTTCTACAGTGCATGCGCAGCTGTGTATTAGAATGATAGACAAGCCCGAAACATTCATGTAGAAATGAAACGATATTGGTTTGTCAAGCCATACATCAAATATTTATTGTCATCAACGTTTTTCGACGGATAGCGTTCTAAATGGCATCGTGTAATCACAGCGTGCACATTATTTATTCAAAGAAGAGCCACTAAAATCCTCTTTTTTCATGTTTCTTCAATGTACATATGCGTCAGCGGATGAACATAGCAAAAACGTGCAGAAGTAAGTTGTCCATCTGAAAAGACGATATCATCGACCAAATATTCACAGGACAAGATATATTAATATATTTGGTTTCATCGACCAAATATTCACAGGACAAGATATATTAATATATTTGGTTGACAATGTGGTATATATTTTTCTTTTCGTCTGCTTATTCAAAGCAGAATCAATCTGATGTCCTCAAACTACACATATGTCCATTTTTATCGACAAAATAATCCGCTGATTTTCACTGTCATGTCTTCAGTGATAATGAAGCTGCTCACCTTTGCGAGATGAGGTTTATCAGTTTATCAGGTCACTATAAATGAATACTCTTCAATAGGGGTGGTATTCCCGTTGGCATAACACCCACCTCGCAATTTTCATCACCCTTTTCATCATCAATTTCAAATAAGCGGAAACATGCCTTCGTATTCGTTGTGTGTGGTCCCAGTCTACCTGTTAAAAAGGTAAGTCAGCTCAACACCTTATGTGTTGCAAGTGTATGGTCAGTGCTACACGCATTCTAGCAACAAGAAGAAGGCGACGAAGGACAAGGAAGTCTGTAAATAATCGAGTCTGATCAGCATCAATAGCATCGATCAACTGGGATAGGATGCCATCGATCAACCAAGTCAGCGAGCCTCAAAACCTGATTCGGTTAGTCGCTTATAACGGCAAACGTGGGATACTGAAGATCAGTTCTGACCAGGGGCCCGTTTCACAAAACGCTCGTAAGCTTAAGATCTCGTAACGTTTCTCGTAACATCCGTATTTCCTATACTATAACACCCTTATCTTTACTGGTGTTCTGTTCAAGGATTCCAGACAAAAGTTAAAACTAAAGCTAGGATGATCCATTGCCTTCTTCTCTCCCTATTAGTTGTGCTGATCTCGTTGGTGTTTCAAGACAACACTTGTCAACATCTTTGACAGGGAATTCAGGGGCGTCTGGTATTGATGACCTTGTCGACGGCGATCCCACGTACAGTAACGACTTCGTGTACGCCTTGTTTCAGGTTGGCGTCGACCATGATTTGTTTTTGCTTTATATATTTTTTTAAATATATCGAAGGCTCCCGAAGCAGCATGTTCTAAAGTTGCCCTGTTAAATAACATTGATTGATTTTTCCCTCCACCATGTCTATGGAATGAGATTCCGTTTACTAACGTTTCCAATACGTTGTTCAGAAAGACCACCACTATTAGTATTGATGATCATCTGATATGACAGTGTTTCTAGCGTAAATGTATATTCTGCGTAAATTGAAAGCCATTATTAAACTGGTGTGACTCTCTCATATGTTACCACTGGATGCATGTTAGTTGTCACATATACACATCAATGCTTCTGGAACTGGTATTGAAAATTACCCATTATATCTTACTGTGTCAATACTGGCAGAATCATTGCATACATTAGCCTAGGTTAATGCAGTTATATATAGGATTGATAAATTACATGATCAATCTGCTGCCATTAAAGAAGTAAAGGCAAATATGTGAACTTTTAGTTCCTTATTATCGGAAACACTCAATGCAAATCGTATTTGCAATGCGCACACACAAGGACACATGAGGCAACAGACAAAGAATATGGTTAAGAGTTTCCAATGTTTTGGGCCAAACAGTCAACACGCACGTAGATCGATGCATCGACCTCCGGCATGGGGCAAGATAGCAGTCAATAAAAAGTCCATTGTTTAAAAGCAGAATGATTTTCAGCAAAATCACCCTAGTGGATAACATGGAGGTCAGAAAACTAGAAGTCTCAGACAATTCAACAGCGGCACCACCCACGCCAGCAACAGCATCGGTAACGGCACCTTGACGACAGTCAGTCAGACCAAATCGACGAAGAGCCTTGAAACCAACACACAAAGCGTCAACGATTACACGGGAGCTGTTTGCAGATTCTCAAATGCTCTGTGATGAGTTCTAGATTTCTAAACAGAGACAACATCAGTAGCAGCCACCATTCAAATCCAAATCGACCGTTAGGGTCACAATTTCAACAACACCCTACCAACTGATTCTGTGGATCTTCAGCAAACTGTTATCAAACTTTGTTAATCATTTAAAGGGACACTCTATGACAGGCTTTATTTCGTTTCCTTAATTTTTACCAGAAAACGTCTTATGGCTTCTGTAAGTTGCTGCTTCAAAAACAATGTTGAGAAGAGTGAACTTCATTATACACAGTTAAATGCTAGCAGTAATTTCCAAGAATACACTTTCTAACCACGTGCTCCTTCGTCGCCAGGCGGACTCCTCGGGCACGTGCTCGTGAACCATGGAAGGGGGATAAATCCAATGTCACTCTATAGAAACCCACTACTAGTCAAATCTACATCCTTTTTTACCTTTAGAAAGATGACTGGTTTGAAGATATTGTCAGAAGTTACAGATTACTTAACACAAGTTAAAGTCAATCAAGTTTATTTTGGATTTGGCTTCACAACTTTGCCACTACTGGTAACTATCTGGCTTGGCAGTGTGTTGTGTTCAGGCATCACTATAGGTCTTGTGTCTTCTCCTTTCTTTGTTGTAGTTTGTGGTCTCATGCTGATGTTTGTGACTTGTGAGTCCGCTAATTTTGTTTTGGTTGGGGCCTGAGCTTAACCGGTGTTTTCATATGTGTAGATGAAAGATATTTCCTATTCCTTCATAGGTCTCAACCTTCTGAAGATATGGTGTAGGACCTGGGTGACTGATCTAGTTGTTTTACCAAGTCTGTCAAATCTATTTTCTGAGAAGATTCAGTCTTTGTCATTGGGTTTAAGTGGAGGCAGTGGTTTAGCTGTCTTATCGAAATACTGTGTCGACCTCTCAGCGCTTCAAGCCGTTTGAACAATGAATGGTTTTCAGACAACAGGTGTAAGTAGCTAGGAGTTTCAGTTTTGGTTCTCCGTAACATGAGTCGTTGTGCCGGTGACCCTAGGACTTGATCCCATGGTTGTATATCTCTGGTTAAGCAAGGCAAGGAATGTGTCACTAACACATCGACTTGATTTTGCCAAAATTCTTTTTGCCGACTGAACTGTCTTCTGAGCAAGTCCATCGCTCCGTGGAAATCTTGGACTGCTGGTCTTATGTGTAAATCCCCAGGTTTGAGTAAATCTTGCAAATTCTGTGGTCCATTGTCTGATAGGAGAGTGTCTGGGACACTGAACCTTGCAAGCAGCCCTTTCAGTTTTCTTATCACAGCATGTGAAGTTGTATTCAGAGGGTTCATTTCTATCCTAGCACAAGGTATTCAGCTTAGTTCAAGGTGAATATATTTGTGGTGAGTATTTACCAAGATCTGGATGGAATATCTTGACACTTCAGAGGTTCTTTCTGCTGCTGAGGTTTGCAGTTGTTACATACTGCACATTCAGCTATTGATTGTTCATTATCAGAGTCCACGTTACACCAAAACAGAAAGTCTAAGTATGCTCTTCTTTGACAGAACTCAGCATTGAGGTGTCCTTAAGGGATATGTTGCATATAGTCACGTCGCAGAGATCTAGGGGCAATGACTTTATCTCCTTTGAACAGAATACCTTCATATTCCGTGATTTATTCTCTCTGAACGTGTAGTATTTTCATGATTCTGTGTGCACATCTCGTTTGTACCGAGGTCAGCCACGTTTCACTTACTGGCGAATTAGTACATGTTCTGGGTCACAGACAGTTTCTGCTTTGAGTTGCTCTCTTCTAGCATCTGTTATGAGTAAAACTGTCAATACCTCGAATTCCTCGTAGTCAGGAATGTTTGAATCACCTTTCATGAAGGCTCGTGGCAATGTGTCCACCACATGACGTTCTTCGCCCCTTTAGTAGACTAACTTCAGATTGTACTGTTCTAGATGCAGAAGCATTGTTTGCAGTCGTGGTGGAGCAGCAAAATGTGGGGGTTTTTTTATATGCTGATATTCTTATATCAACGGCTGATGGCTGGCCTCCACTTTCCCAAATATATAATTGTGGAATTTCTAACATGCAAATGCAATGGCCAGGACACTTTTTCTATGTGTGCGTAGTTTACTTGTGTTTTTGTCATTGCCCATGAGGCATAAGCAAATGGATGACTGTCTTCAAGTATAGACGCACCAAGTCCATTCTTTGAAAGGGTTATAGTGAACACGGCCCCAAGCAAAATCGGCCCACAAATACTGAGAAAACGGGACGATTGTGTGGTAGAAACGGAAGGGACATCAGTTTTGCGACGAACTTTATACATGTCTGTTCGTGAGAGAACATGACGAATTCAGACATGAGACTGCGAATTAGGGTTTATTTTGGCTGATTCACAAGAAATACACTACTGACATGCTGACACGATTATGTGCTAGGTTTGCAGTAACTACACTCAAATTCTCAGTCAAAACGTCACGTTGTGTTCCTTCGTTGTCAGCCAGCTGTTTTTCCACACACAAAACATCAACTACATGTTTCATCACAACCCAGCACAATCATTTACAAACTATCCAACAATGTTCGTTGGAAAATGCAAATATGTTATAATACACAAATAGTATACATAATATGTATTGGTAAATATTCAATTAAAAATTGTATAGATACTCACAGACAAGCCGATTTCTTGCACCTTTTCCAAAATAGCTTGAGTCACTTGAAACAGACATCCGCGTAGTCTCACATCTTGGAGTACAGTGCGGAGAGCCGTCCAGGTTGCAGTATCGAAGTCAAGCGTGACCGACTGGACTTCGCAGTGCCTCGACAATGATTTCAAGCAACGTCTTGAAACAGACGAGACAGTCAATTTTACAACGAAGAAGTGTGGAACCATTTTCATTAACGGGAAGAACGAAGCCATGAATTGACACAGCTGATACAATGGTCGTTTCACAGGTTGGAAAGTATCATATCGGAACCAGTGTTTTGCCTGGCCAAGTTCTGTTAATTGTCGGTTGGTTGCAAAAAGAAGGTGGCGAGAATCCTTTGCTGTCCCATCTGCGAACAAGGAACCAACTGGTACATGTTCATTTGATATCAAATATCTAATATATATATTAGAATGTATTCTTTTATGTACCCGTTTTCTCACACTCACGTCAGCACCAAGGGGGAATACATACAGAGGCTATACAAAGAGCGCGTTGTTAGACATGTTTACTTTGTAGCACCTTTTAAGTATACCCCTTTAGTACTTCCTGCTTTTAATCTGATGAAGGAGCAAGCATTCGCTCCGAAAAGTCGTGTCATCCATAATAAGGAAGGTGACTACTACTACTACTACTACTACTACTACTACTACTACTACTACTACTACTACTACTACTACTACTACTACTTCAGCCCCTCAACTGTCGCGTGTATGAGGATCATTTCTAACGTTTACATTTGCAAATGAAGTCACCCATTTTCGTTACTGCACTCGGTTGAAAAAACGTGACATAAAATTGGTACCAGAGTGTGCATGAAAAAGAATTTAGGTGATATCATGAGAGTCAATGGGACATAATATGTCAGAAAACTTTGCGATTGACCGACCTATCCGGAGCCTATGAACGAGTCTGAACACTTGTTTGCGTCAGCGTGACGAGCGAAAGCTTTAACATCTAGACTACCACACCGCCCCTACAACAACGCTTGGCAACATTGAAGAGTCATTTTACTGCCCTCTCAAAACCTTTGTCTAGGTTTCAGTCTTTGTCATCGTTTGCCCGTGATTTAGTACTGTCCGATGGGACACGAACGACGTCACCTGAACAAAGCAATTCACTGAACCGAATTGTGAATTCGATGACAAATTGCCAGATGACCAGCTCAGTCAATATCTGTGTTCAGAGCAATTAGTGGACAGGTCATATATCCTATTACCAGTACGTGTTTTATGAATGAATTTGTTATAACACATTTATCAAATGAAAAGCCAAATTATATATCAATAACATAATATTAGCCTGTACTTTGCACATGTATACGTTCAGTTTTGTTCTGTACTATGCTTACTATATCACGTTGTTGAATCTTTAGATACATTAGATTTATTCTGGTTTGATTCGGCCTTCAGCAACCCATGATGTTCGCATGGGTGACTAACGGAATTAGGTGATCAGGCTCGATGGCTTATCATCGTATCCCAATGGCATAGATCGATGCACGTAGTCAATCACTGGCTTGTCTGGTCCAGGGTCGGTAATTCACAGACCATATATATGCAGGTGTAATTTTGCATAGTGCGGCGCAAAACAACAAACAAACAAATCTGACACATAAAACCAAGCTGATTAAACCACACGACTACAAGAGCAGTATACGGGTAGTCAGGATAATTATATTACATGATAATTATATTACATGATAATTATTTTACATGATAATTATATTGCTTTCATGTTGAAGATTCCTTGTGATAAATGTACTCAGAAAATGGGTTGGTTCCTGCTTCCAGATATTCGCCTTTAAGAAAAACTGAATGAGTTTTGTTTCACTCCGCTTGAAACAGTCATGTCAGTTATACCATGTCTTTTCATAACAAGAAATGAACATCTGATATCGATATTAATATCATCTCATTGACATCAAGCATGAGATAATTGTTATTAATAATACCGTATATTAGAGCGTTTATCGGTTCATCAATCACAGCATTTATATTTGCAACATATATCTCACATAAATTATTTCAAAATGTTTCAAGTGGTAAGATATATCATTATATAATCACAAACAGATTTCTTATGTTGATTTTGTCATTATTGCTAACAATTCCAATTATATGGTACTTTAAAACTACTTTCTACGGAGCGAACGGGTCATTACACAAAAACAACGGATGTGGCGAAAACAATCGTATATATTCGGTGACAGTGAGACAGTCCACTTCAGTGTGTTTTCATTTCCCACCATGCCCACACAAGGTATTTGGAATGTGGGGATACGTGTTACTGCAATTGGCTTGCTTTACATCTGTTCCCTGCACCGCCATGATGTCTTTGCGAAAGGTAAGCCAGCGTAGCGTTAATATGCGCATGGTTCCATGACTTATAACAGAATCAGAGTTGTGAGAGTGAATTTATTATTACAAAGTAGGGCCTAATGCTTCATTAATGTTTTAATGCCATTGATTTACTGGCTCTCGTTTATGCTGAGAACCTCTGTTCTGCTTCTAACAATGGTTGTTGTGCTTCTGGACAATGGCTGTGGGAAACTCGTAGATGTATTGTTCCTAGTTAATTGCTTTTATAACTGTCGGATAGGATCCCACAATGCAGCACACGGATTCAGGCCGACCCCACAATGCAACACACGGATTCAGGGCACATAACAGTACACTGTCTAAACACAACCTACACAATGGTAAACATTGAATATAGTCAGAATACAGGGTGTACCGTTATTTATCTTTCTAAAATTACATTTAACCGTACATTCTTAACACAATCCTGTGGAACATTACTTCAAGAATACAGTTATTAGGCAACAATACAACAACGAGTCTTGACTGATAAATAATAACCAATCCTAGTATATCATCTAATACTGATTAGATGATACGTTTTACACAGTCTGAAAGGATCAGGAAACCAAATCCTGTCTGTGATACCTGAAGACAGTAAATACTACCGAAACATTTTCTTGTTCAGGTACCATGCACAGTAACAGTTGAAAATATCTCACACACAGAGACACACACACACACACACACACACACACACACCTATATATATATAGGTGTGTGTGTGTGTGTGTGTATATATATATATATATGTGTGTGTGTGTATGTGTGTGTATGTGTGCATATCTCCTGGTTCCTTTGGTTTTAAATTCTGTCCATGTTTGTTCCTACCTACGTACGTACGTAAGCTGATATTCATTTACTGGCATTACTCTTTATCACCAGGTTCCATCTAGTTCTTGGTTGAAAACGTGAACTCATAATCATAAACATATCCATATCAAATGCGATTCTCTGTTGGTTTGTTTTGTGGTGTGTGTGTTTGTTTTATTCATGAATAGACATAAATATGCATCCTGGATGTCACAGTATTTGGTATCCTCCTTCTAACACCCTATTGAATCAAGTTTCTTGCACATTACATTACATTACATTACATTACATTACATTACATTACATTACATTACATTATTTGAAGTTTCCGGAGTGTGCATTACTAGGGCCACGAACATAATTATTGTGAGCACTAGCCTAAGGTTTATACAGCCAAACTGTTTTGCAACACGTTTGGATGTTGTCCATATACCACGTGTAATTTGAAAATGTCATATTTATGGAAGCATTCACCGAGCCATGGGAAACAAATACAGGTTTTACACAATTAGGTAATATCGATAACACATATAGTAATGCATGTAATATGGGACGCAAATCACAAGAGTTTTTGTAAAACCACAGAGGTAAAGTAGTTGCCAAACTCTTGTTTCCAAACGTCCTCTAAACGTCAACTCTACCAACACTGAAAATTTTCTTTTTACGTTTTATATGTCATCCTAGTCACATGACATATGTTTGGTTTGTAATAATTCCTAATCTGGACACTGTCGTGTAACAGCTTAGTGGAATGTGTCAATGTTTGAGTCAAACAAGGACGTATTCACTTACAGATACACACACAAGTACTGCATGTACAATAAGACGAAAAATTGGACTTCGTGTCAACTTTGTTTCAGGGAACTGTTATAACAGTACATCATCCAGATGGAACATATACAAACTGATTGATCAGCTCCAGTGGAAGGTCTTTGCAACTATTCAAGACAAAGACGAGGGTATGAAAAGATACATCAATGTGATTGTTAAAGTTATGGAAATTTAGAAATAAACTGACCTAAATTAGAAGACTTTTGGGATACGTTGTGGTTGATACTGTAGAGTAATAAATCTGACCACTATTTCTGCACATCCATGGCACTGACGTTGTAAAGACGCTGGTCATCAATGCTCATCTTAAATACAGTATCTTAAAGTGGCATTTTCGAAGCTGTCAAAGGAAACTGAAACTCGTTGAAAGAATGAAGAAGTTGAAGTTTGTCGTCTGTGAATTAGGACTAGTGAAAGATTATTGAGTTGGTTGCAAAACGTTTTCAACATACTTTTTCAAGGTCTGGTTTGATTAATCAAGTCATTGATGCCATTGGTGTAAAAGGCTTGATCTCATTGACAGTCGTCTTGTCAGAATAACGTTAAATAATGGTTTTAAGAAGTGGAATATCTGATGGTGCAAAAAGTGCTTAACTGCCATAAATACTATGGTCATGGATTTTCAATAAAGACTTGCAAGACTTTACCTTCTTCATCTGAACGTCTTATATTTTCCGTTGCTTTGTCTGTTGTTTACAAATCTCTGGCTGACAGTGGTTAACCGCAGACTCATCACGAATCCCTGACAAAAATCAGTTGGTAATACTTCTTCTGGACATCCAGCTGAGATATGATGACTAGGACGTGTTTCTGACCAGGAAGCAATAGCAGTTCCATTGTCATGCCGATGCCATTTAATTCCTCTCTCTCTCTCGCTCTCTCGCACTCTGTCTCTCTCTCTTTCCCCCTCTCTCTCTCTCCCTCTCTCTCTCTCCCTCTCTCTTTCTTTCTCTCTCTCTCTGATTGACAAGGTTAACTCATGCAGGCACATGTGAGGACATGTGAATACCTGGCCACGTGGATGACTGCAGGTTTTAGCTGCTCGGTTGTATATTTAGTTACAGATACAACCATGTTACAGATATACTAGTTCGATATTCATCGTATATAAATCAGAACATTTCAGCATCCCCTGATATACTGATCACACGACAACACATTCTAATATTGTTCTAATATTGTACATCCCGATCAAGGTTCATGCTTCCGAAAATGAAAACACATTCTCAACGAAATTATTCAGGCAGAGTAAATGTGCAATGCAATTTTCGCAAATACCGTTAGTCTTGTTTTAAGTTTTTTTGTTAGGTTCATTTGGATCATCTGTTTTCAGAGACAGTATTCCCACACCCGGTACAGCAACAGGTACATGACATCAATGGGATAAACAGTAGCCATATCATGCAGACCATTCACAGTTCACTGTTTCCTGATGTGAACATTGTCATGACGCTCAACGACAGCGCAATGCTGCAAGTGGTGGCTGGGGTGATTATACTTTACCTTTATACATGCGTGAATACGTATTCCTTCTTGCTGCAATTATCTAGTGGAAGACCATAGGGGATAATAACTAATTCCGTACCCGTGAAGATCCGTGACCTTGATTTGGATAAGTACCGACTAACAGGATTGGGTGGTCAGGCTTGCTTATTCGTTTGACAGGTTAGACCGATGTTCATTATGTCAATCTCTGGATTGCATGGGCCAGACTTTTCACAGACCGCCACCATACAGATGGAAAAAGCCAAAGTAAACAATAACACAAAACACAATTTCATGTGACAGATATGTTTTAACAGCCCTCATCACTGAGTCAGAAACACAATCCGACTGAGAATGTGAAATTATGTAGTATTTTCTACACTATTACTCAGTGAGATATGTATTATTGTGCAGGTTAATGTAGATCTATTTTCAAGTGATTAGTAACACCTATGAGAAATGTAGAAAGGCAGTTAAAAAGGAACCGATTTTAAGGACATCATACTATAACTGACGCTCCTAAGAAAGTAAGTAGGATTCATCTCTCACTTACTCATTTAGAAGCACATACATTCTAGAACGTTTATCAATTGATGTTATTTTTCAGATAGACAAATATGATCTTGATTCGAAGCGCATTACTGATTTTCGGCACTATTCAAAGATCATTATGATAATGAAGGATGGTCGTAACCTGCAACAAGTTGCGCAGGACGTACAACATCTTGAAAACGTTGCAGCAATAGTCGTTAAAGGCAGTCACTGGGTGAGTTTGTATATTGCCTCTAGTACAGTTACAGCAGCCACTTACCAAGTTTCAACAGACCAGAAGAAACAACTTTTTTATTATTGGTATAGTGGGAGTAATAAATGAGTATGGTGTATGAGGGGTTGGGGGTCGGACGTAGAAGTCAATGATTTACTAAGTTGCTTGTTGGGCAACTGTTACTAACGCAGGGTAACTGGCAGTTTGACTTACCTGTAGACTATAAGACCAGAATTCAGTGTCTAAAGAGTACGCTTTGTTACTTATATAAACTATAATTAGCATGATTAACTTCACCTTAATCTTACAAAAACGTCAACTCCCAAACATTAAGCCTGAAATCCTGATTTTAAAACAAACTTTTAGTCCCTTTCGTGAAAATAAACATATTTCTCACTTAATCGTAATTACATTGAACCAACGTGACCAAATGACGCGGTTTTGATAGTTTCGACAATAGTGTTGACGTTGCCCATGCAACGACATTTCTTGTTTAGACTGAATCAGATATCGAAGAAATATACACGCTGGAATGGATTCCTACAAGGAGAGTGTTCTCTAAAGTCCATCTGCAGCGACAGTGTAATGTGTCTCTGGTGACCAAACTGTTTCCAAATACACAGTACGGGTATAACAGGCGACGGGTGATAGCATCAACAGTGGAGGTACGGTGCCTTAAATATTTTTTTATATCTGTGACTGTTACTGTTTTTTCTCCAAAACCAGTTGTGATTCAAAGGTCATCGAGCTTTACTATATGTTTACTTTAACCTATTTGGTGATAGTGAAATGGCAGTTCGCAAATGCTGTTACCTGCCCTTATGTGCCATAAATAAGTGGGTTTTGTTGTCCTTTCAGACGCCTATGGGAGTTCTTAGAGAGGTCATAAATGGGACAAATGTCTTCAGTGGGTTTTGCATTAGAATATGGCAAGAAATAGCAGCCACATTAAATTTAAGGTAAGGGTCATGTGCTATGACGTTACATTTGAATCAGAATGAATTCGCACAAAATGGCGATCGAGTACTGAGAACTGCTTGTGATTTGGAATCATAATTTCTTGCGTTTGTGTCTGCAATTATTAAGTCAGCTACTTCAACAAGCGACGGTATAGGGCCAGGCGATATAAGGGATAATACGTGGAAATGTTCGTTCGTAACTTGTGCAAAGCGAAGGTCCCATGAATGACTCTTTATATGGTGTCCAATGCTTTTTTCATTTTTATGCAGCTATGTTCTCACTGAACCAGAAGATGGTGCCTGGGGTTCCTTCATAAATGGCACATGGACGGGAGTAGTTGGCCAGCTCATGAAAAGGGTAAGACTGTGACATTTAATCCAAATCTGTCTTGAAAAATCTAAAACGTTTTCTTTACAATGTGAGCAGGAACGCGTGAAGATCCGGGTTAGAATCGGTCTTCAGCAAGACATGAGTGTAACAGGTTCAGGTGGTCAGCTGGCAGACCTTGTTGATGCATGTCATCGTATCCCGATTGCGTAGATCATGGTGTGGATCACTGGATTGTCTGGTCCAGATTCGATTATTTACAGACGACCGCCGCAAAACTGGAATAATTGAGTGCAGCGTTAAAAGCAAAAACAACACAACTGAATAAGAGTGATAATTAATTCTAATTATTTCTATCATCTTTCTTTTTCAGGAAATTGATATTGCCGTAACTGATTTGTCAGTCCACTATGGAAGATCACAGGTGATAGACTACGTCAACCCCGGTTTCCTTGTGGACGGTGGGGACATCGTCTACAGAATGAAGACAGATTCGACAAAGGCATTCTTCCTGATTACCAGACCACTGAAGCTTGACGTCTACCTGACATTTGTTGCCATCACCGCAAGTCTTCTTCTGATATTCCTCGTCACAGATAATCACCAGTATCTGATTGATGTTCCAATGTGCAAGGGTGTGCCAACTATATTCTCAAGGCAATTTACATCGATGGGTCTGGAGTTCGTTCGGGCACTACTGAAACAAGGTTTGTATTTTGTCATGATACTGTTCGTGTGCCATTGTCATTATTCCGACTGGTGCGGTGAGGAAGTCTAGTGTAGTCTCTGTGTGTTCCATCTGGATGATGTACTGTCCGAAAAGTTCTATGAAACAACGTTGTTATGATTGTAATATTCTTAAATATTCTTACAAGAAAGCTTCTGTGAAATGCTAATAAACGTCTAACTGTTGTGTAAGGCAGTGGGGTAGCCGTGTGGTTAAAGCGTTCGCTCGTCACGCCGAAAACCCGCGTTCGAATCCCGACATGGGTACATTGTTTGAAACCCATTTTGGTGTCCTCAGCGTGATTTTGCTGGAATATTGCTGAAAGCGGAGTAAAAGTCAATCACCCACACCTTCATTTTTTATTAAATGAATAGTGTTATGATTCTTTTTAGAAGGACATTCTGTGATAAATTTTGTGTAGGTTTTCGTTTTTCTCCAGCTGTTATTGCTGTTGTAAATAAAATGGCCAATTATAATGGACGGGGAATCAATGTATGTTTCAAGTCAATAGACGCAGAAAGGCTTGGTTGGTTTCATGAGGTCAACGCTGCAGTATACTCGTCGTAAATATTGAATGAAATGAGACTAGGTGTAATGTAAATAGATTCTGCCAAATGCATGGTTAAGTATCATTCATTGAGAGCACCGGGATTTTCATTACAGTTATTAGTGAGCAAATGGTTTTTTAAGGATTCCAGACACAAGCAAAGACTAAAGCTGGGAGTGTTCTGTTGGCCTCGTTCACAATACTGGTTGTGCTGATCTCATCCGTATACTGTGCTAACCTCATCGCATCTCTGACAGCACAACCAGGCGCCACTACCCTCTCCAGCATCGACGACCTCGTCGACAGCGACTACACAGTAGGCATATACACCATCGGTATTGATTATTCTGAGCTTCAGGTACGGGTTCACGGTTCTACAGTGATTAGACTCTGTTATTGGGTTGCACATTGTGTTCTTTCCCATCAATTTGACATATTTGTATATCAAGAGATTTTACAATGAACATTTTTTACAATGAGGATACTTTACGACCTTCCGTGTGATACCATTTCTATTTAGCGAGTTAATGATTTGGTATCAAGCGAGCGAAAGAGTTTGTTACTGAATTTGTCATGAGTTCAATAAAAATGGTATTTCACGGAATCGAATTTAGTATTCTGTTTATTACTCTCCAACAAAATTTGACAGAAATTGTGGCGATATCGCCTACATTGTGATGACTTTACCCCGTGAAATCGTTAAATCATGTTTCAGTATTTACTAAATATTAGTACGAATTTGTCGCTGATTTTTCTTGTTAAAACTGTTTTCGAATTAATAAAATATCACTTTAGACGCTTGAAAATATGTACAGCGTTTCTCTTCAGAATTCCGACCGACCTCAAATCCGTCGTCTCCGAGACAAGATGCGGACACTGAGTGAACATAACCCCGGGATATTTCTGAACAACCGGTCTTCCCACATGAACCGGGTGAAAGAAGGTATACATGCCCACATAACCTACAGAGCCATAGCAGCAAAATACATGGCTGAGGACTGTCACCTTGCTCTCATAGGGGAACCGATAACCTGGTCTGAAGAACGTATTTCCTTTGGAATACTGAAAGGGTCAACGTTGAAGGCTGATTTAGACAAAGTGTATGTATTTTATTTTATATTCGTGTTCTTCAAGTTGGTGAGTCAAAAA
This sequence comes from Haliotis asinina, assembly GCF_037392515.1. Lineage (NCBI taxonomy): Eukaryota > Metazoa > Mollusca > Gastropoda > Lepetellida > Haliotidae > Haliotis > Haliotis asinina. The sequence continues at coordinate 33,645,426 of NC_090287.1, read as the reverse complement.
CGGACCATGCAACTTTATGGATGACAACCTCTTGTTTATTGCACGTTTACCTTGTAAAAGAATTTACGTATGCTTTATTACTGTATTTATTATAGCTTTGTAGTTAAGTCTATTTGCAGTGTATGTGACATTCATTTGACATGTGACATTGACTGGAATCATGTCCCTTTATCCGTAGTTCTTGAAACCAGTTAGAATCGTCCTTCAGCAACACATGGGTGTTGCAAGATACGAGCAAAGGCATCTGCTGGTCAGACTCACTGACTTGGGAGTCGCATGTCAATCGATGTAAGATCGATGTCCATGTTGTTGACCCCAGGCCTGTCTGGTCCAGACTCGATTATTTACAGACACACAGATGGGATGTTGTTAAGTGCAGCATTAAACAACTGTCAAACTAACCCGAGTCGTCCTTGAGTCTCAGACCCCTTTCATCTGTGATCTTTGCCAGCACCAAATCAAATTTATTAATCCTTTCTTCGTTTCTTCTTTCGTTTCATTCCTAATCACTCTATGTTGTACGTAGGTTGATGAACTACGCAAAACACGTGGGGAGAATATTATGCATTTTATCATTTCAGTATGTATAGGCTGAAAGAGAGTGGTTTGCTTGAGGAATGGTGGAAACAGTGGAACGCCAGGGACATCACCAGCACATCTTGTGAAGCTGAGCGCACCGGTGTCAGGACCATCATCACCCTGAAAGAGATAGGAGGCGGCTTCCTGGTTGTGTGTGGAGGACTGGGACTGTCTTGTTTGGTGTTGATAGGGGAGATATGTAGACAGCGATGTACAAAGAAAACAAACTAGCTAGCACTGTTCATTTAACACAATACACAGTTTCCGTTATGCGAGTATCTTGATGAAAAGATAAACTTCACCGCACCTACATAATTAAACCAGGGACTAAGCTGACAACTTGCTTGACAACGATACAACAATCTGTATTTAATTAAAACATAGCATCATCTGATTAAAGAAATTTGTCCATCCATAACGTTTGTCCTTATCCGACATGTACATACATACGAATGTTCATATATTAAAATAAACATCAGTCCATCATAAGAATAGCTGCGTCATAATTGGTTTCTGAAGAAAATTACTTAGGCCCTTTAAGATCCAGGTCAGCAACTCAGGCGACTAACACGGCAGTCAGACTTGCTTCACACATTTCATCGTATTCCAAGTGCCTAGTTCAATGCTCATGCCGTTGATCACTGGATATTTTTTCCAGACTCGATCATTCACAGATCGCCGCCATATAACCAGAATACTCTTGGGTGCGGCGTTAAACAACAGTGAGTTAATATTTAACGTCACATCGGCAACATCTCAGCTATATCGTGAGCTTTGAATAGCAACCAGCCAATCCAAATTATTCTTCTAAAACATGATCCCTCTGAACACTGAGGCCCTGTGCACTTTAGCGAGACGATTCACTAGTTGAGTGTAAGATGCTACTCTGGCAAAAGATATGAGGACCTTCCAACCATTTATCCAACAAATGAATGCTTATCATCTGACGAAGGTGAAATCCTGAATTAGTTTTTTAATCATGCAGCATGAGACGTTCACACGAGGCCTTTCGAACAACGAGTTTTACAACCGATTCCGACAACCACGATTATCGATATCACACTTTTAAAAGAGGAACGAAAGAGACTTTTTTCCTTGGAGACGTGGGCCATATCTGTCACCAACTTTTGAAATAAGAGCTTTGTTAAATTAGGTTTATATCTAACACTTCTGAAACTTGTGCACAGAATGGTCAGTAAGTTTGCCCAACTATCTTCAAGAAAAGGCTGCCTTTCCATAAAGCGTCATCGAGATCGTAAGCATTCATTTGTTACAGATGTCATGCAGTTGTGAAGGCAAATGCTGAACGCGCAGAGTTCTAAGTTCAGAAATAATCAGCAGTCAGTCTACGTCAATAGATTTCATGATGGTATCGCGTTTGATATTAATTTCGAAATGACCACGAATCTCTTGAGGACTGCAAGTCCAGTTCTAACACAAATCTTCATGAGATACAAGCATAGGTTGCTGAAGTCCAATTCTGAAATAAATCTTCATTGGATACAAGCATGGGTTTCGGAAGTCCAGTTCCAACATACATCTTCATGGGGTAGAAGCGTGGGTTTTTGAAGTCCAGTTCTAAAATAAATCTTCATTGGATACAAGCATGGGTTTCTGAAGTCCAATTCTAAAATAAATCTTCACAGGATACAAGCATTGGTTTCTAAAGTACAATTCTAAAATAAATCTTCATAGGATACAAGCATGGGTTTTTGAAGTCCAATTCTAAAATAAATCTTCACAGGATACAAGCATTGGTTTCTAAAGTACAATTCAAAATGAAATCTTCATTGGATACAAGCATGGGTTTCTGAAGTCCAATTCTAAAATAAATCTTCACAGGATACAAGCATTGGTTTCTAAAGTACAATTCTAAATTAAATCTTCATGGGATACACGAAAGTTAAGGAAGCTACAAGACGTCATAGCCACCAGGAGATCCAAACCAGCAATCAGTCATAAGCAGTGAACATAGCTGCCAAGTGTTATTATCTATACTGGCGTCCATGTCACCATGTTCAATCACTGAACAATTATATTACCCTATTGTTCATTACCTGTACCTATTTTTCAGTGTGATAAGCTAACAGGGCTCTCAGTTCCTGGCTACTGATTGTTCTTAAAATTTATTTCTGTATTTCGGTAGCTAACATGGCCGCATGTCCCTTTGTCTTAGTTGTAAGCAAACAGGACATACAAGCAGAAAATGATACTCAACTGCATTTCAATTACAAACACTCATCTTCAGTTAAATTAAAGTTACAAACATTGCAAATTCTTGTTTCCGACTAATGTTTATATACCGTGAATAAAAAGTTAAGCGCCGTACAGTATATTTTGAAAAAATAGGTTGGCACTTAAAAAGTCTTTCAGCAAAAACGAGCTATCATAATTTCGTTTAGTACTTTAGTACTAGTTTAAAAACGAAATCATAATGGAAATTATCTTTTACTTTCAACAGGATGCATGCACTTTTGGAAAACATGCATTTTATTTTCCTCAAAAAGGTTACCGTCTTTTGAAAAGTGAAAATCAGAAATGACTGTTATATAGTCATATGATTGTCATTTTTAACAAGTGAAACCTCAATTTAGTAGTCTTGTATAAGCCCAACGGAATAGTTATTTTGATCATATCTGTAACAATATTTCCTTTAATTGTAAATACAAATGATTGTGACATCCCTAAATCAGTTACCAGATGAACCTTTAAATATATATTGGTCTTCCTAATTATTTCAGCCTAACATGTCCAGAACTTCACATCTCAGTTTTGAAATCGGCCGGCGCTTAACTTTTTGCTCTCTGTATATAACGTCTCGTTTTAATCAAAAGATCATGAGAGGAAAATATAAAATGTTAAAGAGCTGTTCGGAACTTTTTAACAGTAATCTTATAAAGGCAATCTTCCTGAATTATTTGTGACTTAAATAGTGTGTAAAAAACACTTATTTGATGAAGTCAGTGGGGCACTCAATGCCTGCGTATAAATGTTTTTAGTCTTTGTGTTAAAGACATTGCAAAATTTGAATTTGAATACCTACACATTCCGTTTTTGCGAAACTTGTCCATGACCACGGCTAAAAAGTACTTCTCATTAAAAGTAATATCACCAAGTAACATCATATGTTAACATTTTTCTTTGGGAGTCTGTGTTAAGGCATTTAAAGAAGTCTCAACCAGTATATGATGTCCCTAGTATTTGAGTGTAGCTATATTGAGTAAAGTGGAAACCGACCACACCTGCTACATACCAGTAGGCTTGATGTACTTATTTCTACACCTGAGAATATTTTACAGGCAAGTAAATAATTAAAAAATGATCGGTATGAAATATGAAATACTCAGCAAACGGAAGTGTTTGAAAATACTTACAAAAGCCTTTTTATGCCTGGATTGCTGTATGTATGTATGTATGTATGTATGTATGTATGTATGTATGTATGTATGTATGTATGTATGTATGTATGTATGTATGTATGTATGTATGTATGTATGTATGTGTGTATACAACTATCTGCTTCCTAATTTTGCTTAACCAGACGAAGGAGTAAGCATAGCCTCCTGAACATGGTATTTCTAAAAATAGAAGAGGATATTTCAAAAAGTTCGACTTTTATGGAAATACTTCTAAATGCTGTCTAACGACTGTGCCTATACAAACACGTTATTGTTCATGAATGTTCAGCTCACGCAAACCGCTCTATATTTTCATCAGGAAGAGCTGGTTACCTCTCCGTCGGTTAATTGCGTTCCCTTGCTGACACACCAGTGCCATTAACAGACAATGCCAAAGCATCAGCCAAAGTTCATTTACAAACAATGCATTTCTCCAAACACAAAGCCTGTCGATCAATGTGAATATTGATTGAGATCTGAATACGAAGGTGAGTCATGGATATATGGAACTGACGAGATGTCACGGACCTGAGTATGGTGATCTACCCTTAGTTATTGTCGATCTATAGCTCGTTGTGTGTTTTTATGTGGTATGCTGCTATGTGTTAGGTGAAGATCGTGTTCCATTATGTTTTGGTTGAAGATCGTTTTGGGTGTCATTAAGCTTCTCAGTGAAGATTATGTGTCACTATTCCTTTGGTGTAGCTCATGTATCACTTTGCGTCTGGGTGAAGATAGTGTTCTATTGTGCCTCGGATGAACACCATATGTCTTCATGCTTTTGGGTGAAGATCATATATCACTGTGCTTTTGGGTGAAGATCACGAGTCACCTTTCTTTGAGTGAAGACCATATGTCATCATGCTTTTAGGTTAAGGTCATGTGTCTCGCTGAGTTCTGTAATTATCCCAAGATTGCTCTCGATGCAGTTCTAGAATACCAAAGTGCAGGGTGCTGACTTTAGATTAGAAATCGTCGAATAACAAGGACTAGAGATGATATTTTTACCAGTGGTAATCTTGGCGAAGGACCTTTAGGTTGTTGTTTTGCGGGATGGGCATGGGATTTTGTATGTAGACACAACAGGTTGTCAGCTACAGATATACAAGTGGACAGGGTTTTTTCAATTACATATTTGTGGCTCTATATACTTCATGTATATATATCTAACATCCAACAGCAACAAAAACTGGATAAGAATGCATATTATAGTCTGACAAAGTGTCACTTCTAGCAGTCTGAGGTATATTAATTATTTGTTTAAAATTATTGGTTTTTAGAAAGTTATCAGGTTATTCCTTTTAAATAGTCTCAAGTGACGATCGATGCTTTAAACAGGCACCCACATTTTGAAATGAAGTTGAGGTTTAGGGCATGGTACATATGGAATGTGTTGAACTATAACCCAGATCTTCATGGGTCCCGTTGTGTTAACGATGAAGGGATAAGAACCTGAAGGTGATGGCCAAATAGTGAATAAGAAGGAACAAACGGTTACTTCGAGAAACAATTAAACACACGTTTGATACAAAGATGTTTTACAACATGTTTCACCTTCGTGATGGCAATTCAGTGAGAACAGTTCAGTTACTAAATGCGAGTGACGAGACAAATCAGTTCTTAAATGGACACCTGTTGCAGGCATATATACGTATCCATGTGAATGGTTGATGGTTGAATGCAAGTATACTGTATGTACCAATGTCTGGCCCCCATGTAGTCAGTACGTATCTATCCATGTGCATAGCAGGTGAGTGAAAATAAGCATACAGTATGTATAGATGGTTTGCCATTGTGGATACTTGACGGGTGAAAGTAATGACACTATCTGTGCCGATGGCCTGCCCTCGTGCAGTCACGATGTTTTTCCCATGTGAATAGTTGATTGAATGAAATTAATGGTTTTTCCATGTGAGTCAGTAGATTATTTCCATGTGAATAGCTAAAGGACGAAAGTAATGACACCGCATGCACCGCTACTGATGTCCTCATGCCATCAGTAGCTTTCTGTCCATGTGACTAGTTGATGTATGAAACTAATGACACTGTATGTACCGATGGTCTGCCATCATGCAGTCGGCGGATTATTATCCAGGTGAATATTTCATGGGTGAAAGTAATGACACTATATGTTCCGATGGCTTGCTCTCGTGCAGTCAGTAGCTTCTTGTCCAAGTGAACTGTTGATGGGTGAAAGTAAGGTACCGACGGCATGTGGAAATACTTTGCAGTAATATAATAGATGTTTCGTGCGAGCTAATTAGTGTGAATATCAACCGTACATGTCTTCGTGTTCTGAATTCAACTTGACGCAAAATTGTGATGCAGCATCAGTGACAGTGTCCCTGTCCATCATGGATCAATTCACAGTTTCATGACACAGATGCATTCCAAACGCTGTACCGGATGTACCGCTGTACATTATGGGAAATAAATATCTCCTTTTGAATGTTATTTGCATAGGTATTCATTGGGTATACCATTCTTTCAGACATCACAAACACTGGTCGATTCTCATCGATCGATCTAAGCTCTGCCTATTACCATGTTTACAATGTGTCTTTGAGTAGAATTATGCCACGTGTGTTTTGTCATACCGCGCAAATGAATTATATTCAAAGCCAATTCATACAAACCTGTAGGCATTAGCGGACTGTCCCGACCAATTAGACTGTCGTGGTTCTCTTTTAAGCATTAATCGCTCAGCGTCAGCAGGGGTATCCAAATGTCTTGCTTCCACAGCTTTTGGATACATATTTGTGTTTTAGGTCTTATGTTGTGTAAACAATATCAATGCAAAAAATCTGAAGGTAAGTGGTATCGATTCGTTATCATGTTAGCATGACGTGCTTGTGGATTCAAACGTGAAAACGTAGACTAAACTTAAGAAATAGATTTACTGGAAATTTTACAGCTGGATTTCTGTACGTCTTGTCTTCCTCGTTTACTGTTAAGTCTTTTAATCATTAATCTTGCACTTAATTGTTCGTTTGATTACTTTAATAATTTCCGTCTTGATATATTTACTCTGTGAACGTGCAATTTTGTTTATTAAATTAAAGGTTAACATATATTTTAAATTTATATTAACTCATTACGCTTTTAAATGACATTTTGGTCTGTTACAGAAGGACGGTTGGATGTTACCTGTTTTTCCAAAGATGTCAATAACTTACTACACGTTTTAAACTGGACCACAGTAGTGCTTATCCAAGACCAGAATGAGGGTAAAATGTTCAAAGGATATGTTATATTCTGCTAAGAAAAAAACGTCTAAAAAGATACGCTGCTCTGTTATTATGCGTGTTACGTGTTATTATATTTCATTTCCAGCCTGGGATTTCTTCTTGAAACGTATGTGACGATGTAAATGAAAATGAAATGCAACAACATTTCAGCTAATTGTCAAATGAACCTGGAAAATTGTGTGCTAAGTGTTTGCCTTGAACACTGTAAAATATTCCTAGTCTCTTGTCAGTGTTTGTGTTTTTTTATGTTCAAGGAATCCTTTTCTCTGAACGCATGAAGCTGCAGATATACTTGTTGGATTATCTGGATAGACATGTTTTACGAGATATTCACACTCTGCTATTTCCGGAAATTAATGTGATTATTGCACTGAACATCACATCAACGGCATGGCTATTAGAACAGGTGAGTTCAAACTGGATGGTATTTTGTGTCTGTTCTTTGACATTACAAGAGTGGTGGTGGAGTGGACTAGTGGTTGAAGCGTTCTCTCGTCATGTCGAATACTTTGGTCCGACTACCCCCATTGGTACAATATGTGAAGCCCATTTCTTGTGTCCCCCTCCTTGATAATGTAGACGTATTGCTAAAAGCGGCTTAAAACTCACACACCCACTATTATACCACGTTTCAAAGGCACCATATAGTTGGAATCATACACCCTTTACATTCAGCAAATACTTCCAATGATCATGGGAAGGGGTTTGAATCACTTACCCGATTATAAGAATCTGTATTATGACAGTGAAACGTTTAGGCATGCTCGCATTTAAAAACTGCCCAACCAAATTACGTATTTATTCATATGTTTGATTTGTAAATACTGTAGTTCGGCCAAATATATATATCAACTGACGAAAAATAGTTCGGGATTCTGACTACTTTAAGTGACAATTTTCTGACGTCGTCTGTTTGCACTTTGATACAAAAGAACAAACATGTTCATAGCTCTTACCTTTATGTTCAGCATAAATGCTTCGTTGATGCATTTTTATCAACCTGGGTTAAATACGTAAACTTTTTACTTATTTCAGCTGGACAATTTTGACTTCAATTCCAATCGTACGACTGATTTTAGACACAATTCAAGAATCATAGTCCTGGCAAACACTTCGTCGATTCTACAAGCAGTGACAGTGAACCACCTAGAGAACGTTGTTGTCATGATACGAGATGGTGCATCGTGTGTCCTTCCAGTACGTATCATTGGCATTTTACGATATACGTAAGAGCCGGTAAATACACTCAGTCTGTTAAATTCTTCAAATGTTACAGCATAATGTTGAATCGACAGGCTTTGACTCTGTTGCATTACGTACTGCAATGATATTGCGAGAGAATAAGGTGTACCCTTACGGGCGTGCATGTACAATGAAAGCTGCCCAATTGGGACCGAGGCAATGTGCCGGATTGCAGAGCTGATGATAAATGTACAAGCCACGAAAGGGACTTGGATTTTATGCCGGTGTTGACAACTTGCTGGATCAGACACATGCCGGTTTTCACAGCTTCCACTGTACTTACATCATCAACATCGTTGCACTATCATATACACAAGATAAACGAAGAGGGTCCTGCTGATGTTCGTGCGTTGTATGTAATTTTGGTACATACCTGCAGAGATAGACTTTGATTTTCCGAGATTTTAGCTTCATTAACTGAACCTCAATGGGACGTATACAAAGAAGTGACAGTATATTGATTGGTTTAAGTTATTATTTGTTCTAGGTAAATATACCAAACCTAATGTTAACCCAACCATACAGTTATGAGAGTGCAATGTGTCTTTGTAATAGCCAGATTATAAACCCATGTTTACCATGGAAACGTGTCGTTGAATATTACAGAAGAATGCAACCAGCAGAGCACCCATGTACACTTTGCATAATACTCCAGAAGGGAAAGTATTCATACCCGTTCCTGATAGGAACACAGCCAATGTGACTCTCCTGACAACGGTCTACCCAAATACACAGTATGGGTACAATAACAGGCGACTGTTGGTCTCCACGCTTGAGGTAAAATACGTTTAAGTCTCTAAATAATAATCCTACTCTCTCTCTCTCTCTCTCTCTCTCTGTGTGTGTCTCTCTCTCTCTCTCTCTCTCTCTCTCTCTCTCTCTCTCTCTCTCTCTCTCTCTCTCCAGGCTCATGTTATCATGGGAATCACTTGAAGACACTTCGCTCCTGTACCCGTACTCATATCAAGATGTTTGTCTCCTAAATGACATACGTATAGACGTAGTTGCACAATGATCGATTAATCGATGAGCTGTAGTTCCAGTTTCTATACTAAGCATACAAAGTCTGCAAGAATCTATTCCTCTTAGTGTAGACGATATGTAAATTCAAGAAAAAGTATGCTATTCCAGGTTTCTGCATACAAGCAGTCACTATTATGGTACGGCTTCACCTTCTGTTCTATTTCAGTCAAATATATACACCCAGAAGCAAATCACGAATGGAACGACAACATACACGGGCTATGTCTTCGATATACTAGAAACTATATCTAGGAAGCTAAACTTCAGGTAGTCTTACTTCTTAGCATTTCAAATGTCACATTCGCCAATGAAACAGATCACTTGCATGAAAAATGTACCTCAGCTATTATGAACATTATTCCATGAAAACAGTAAGATATTTACATTTTGATAATCAGGCATCCAGTTTATCTTGAAGATTGGTTCCGTTACATATGATCAAATTCGCCAATGAAAAACACCACTCGCTTGTTAAAAAAACACATTTTGGCAGAACAAAAAGCCTCTTGTGCGTATGATCATATGAAAATTGTAACATTTTTGCATTTTGATCCATTTACGGCATCCGGGAAATCTTAAAGATTGGTATGATTTTGTTATATATTTTATGCCATGCAGTTATGATGTCGTCGAACCGATTGATCGCAATTGGGGCTTATTGGTAAACGGCTCGTGGAATGGTATGGTGGCCCAGCTAAGCAGAAGGGTAAGTCTTTCTCAAGCAAAGAGAACGGAGCCCAGTAAAATGTTTGATATCTAAGGAAGGATACTACATTGAAATAGTGGTAAAGAGTGAGTGAGTAAGTGAGTTGAAATTCGCGTCTTCCAAGGTTATATATATGCTTCTCACCATAAGTGTAGACTCAATCACACCACTCACTTGGGAGGTGGGGCAGCTGTAAACCTTATCCAGATCAGTTAAACCTGGATCACGCATTACATTCCTGAAGAGCACGTGCAAATATCGTGCATGTGAACAGCTGCGTTTTGTTTTAACGCTTTGTCATTCATCTTCATTGATCTCTAGACAATAATCTTTTCAACGTTACGATTTCATTTTACGATACATCATTTCATGTGTAAACAGTATTTTTAAACAGTATTAAATATACATCATTTTAACATGAAGCAATGTTGTTATCAATTTGCAATTTAGAATCAGGAGTGTAACAATATTATTTACTATCTACAACATGTGCCAAAAAAACATTGTTTACAAACAATCTGATGATGTTGTAAATGGTACTGGTTCCATTAAATGGCTAAGACACTTCCAATGTCAATACGATAACACTGGAATAACGATCACTGCATTATCTGATCCATTCGTGATGATTTACAGACAACAGTCATATAGCTGGATTATCGCCGAGCGTTAAACAACAAACAAACCATAAACATAACGAGATTAAATTATGTCAATATGTCACAAAACACATAGAGTTACTCCAGCAAACTGAGCTCAAAGTGTACATCTTGATGTTTCAGGAGGTAGATATTGTAGCTGCCGATCTAACTATTCACTATGGAAGATCACAGGAAATAGCATATATCCTTCCTGCGATTAAAGCCGACGGATCGGATATAGTATACAGGATGAAGACTGACACAACAAGATCTTTCTACTTAGTAGCCAAGCCTCTACAAGTTGTAGTCTACGTCACATTTGCAGCCGCTATTGGAGGGTTATTCATTGTATTTATTTTAGTTGAAAATCACAACAGTATCTTCACAGCAAAATGTGATGGGACATCAAAAGTCTTCATTCGGCAATTACCAATTATTTGCTGGCAGTTTATTGGCTCCGTATTCAGACAAGGTATGTAAATATATATTCCGCAAGGTTTTCTATTGACATGGTTTCCATGGTGCTCAATAGACTCTTTCAATTTTGAGTTTCGTAGTCACATAGGTAGGATTGAGCCATATAAATTGTTATACTTCCATAAAACATGAAGGCAAATTATATAACCTGTCGATAAAGAACAATGCAGACAACCAGCACATCACAGATATAGACTGTACAACATTATCGAATTTCCGTTAACTATCACACGTCAAATATTTGTCTTCTTTGATGTGCAATATTTGTTAATCAATTTGTGGAAGGTTCAGGTAAAGCGCATTGGAAGTACATGCAATGTCAATTATATGATGATTGCTTTTTAAGAATGTTTTATAAGTTTCGAATTCAGGGCTTAATGTGTTGTTGTCGATTGAGCGTATATACAAAACATTCCAGTATCTTTTCCGGTGCACACTGTGTGTAATTTCCAGTGCACACTGTCTGCAGTTGTAGAGCAACGTATAGAGATGTGCTTCAGAGTTTGTATTATGAAGCAGATGTAGTGCATCTGGCGTTTTCTTTGTTAATAAGGGGCCTCTCTTCCTGGGTACCTGGTAAGATGACGAGAGACCTGCTCTAGAGTTGTCCTGAAATACGTGTAGTGCATGTGGCATCGCCACAAGTTCCATTGTCAGTAATGTGCCTTTCTTCTCCTATCAGAATAGGATAACCTTCTAGGATGATGAGATCTATTGATCCCATGGCAGTTACTCTTTTTACGCCTCAAGTTAGCTTGGGTTGTATACTCGCCGAGGAGTCCAGAATGATAATCAAGTGTAAACATAACCATTTACCAGGATGCCATATTGTCGAAAACGCCATGTGCGTTTGTTCCTTCATTGCATTTGTTCCAGAGCAAAATAATCAGATGTGAGTTCTTGAGCCTTTTTGGTCATGCTTGACTGAGCGACAGGAGATGTCATGACATGGCCTGATTGACCAAGATCAAAGGCATAGTGTCCACAACATATAATACACTATCTGCCCTAGTCGCATGTATGCAAAAACACAGAATGTGGGCTGTATAACTTCACTTTCGACATATACTCTGAAACTAAGTAAAATTGTGGCGTTTCTGCACAGCACTTCCGGAGCCGCAAAGTGATCTGAAGCATAACTATCATACATATACCAGTTATAAGGAATCTTTTGTCTGAAAGCATTATCATATACATAGTAAGATGTACCATTCATTAAGGTACGTCCAGGTTTGTTGTATTTTGTCAGGTGCGATATCCAACTTTGTGACTTCATTCTAACTCATCAGCCAAATAGTGGGGGCCACGAAAATGCCAAAATGATTCTTCTAATTCAGTCATACGCAGAAGTACGCATCTCAGTTGGTGCCTGGAACAATCACATGTGCTACTGTGGGGAGTTTGTATGGCGCTATCCATATATTACACCGGTTTTGCTGACTCCCTATTGAGATACGGTTTTATTACACATAGTAAACATGTCTTTGAGGTTTTTCTTGATGACATGAAGTTCTTGCTATTCAAAACTTCCCACATTCAAGACTCTTGAAAGGCATGAGGTCGTAAGACGCCAATGTGAAATCAAATTCTCACTGGAAATAGTCAATGCACCACCGAACCATGAGAGTGACACCTTTACTTTTGTCTGTTGTAACAGGGTTTCAAACGGAGCCACGTACATATGCCGGAAAGATTCTTCTGTCTTCTTCCTGGCTTCTGGTTATTGTGGTCTCGTCAGTTTATAGCGCTAATCTGATGGCTGTTTTAACAGCGGGGACGGGGATGATAAAGTTATCAAGCATCAGTGACCTCGTCGACAGTGACTACACTGTAGGCATGTACAACATCGGTATAAGCACTCACATTATGAAGGTAACTGCATGACATATTCTTCGGATAAAGATTTTCCGATGGATTGCAAAGAGATCATTGAAAGTACATAAATGGCATGTTGTGGAACTTGTCAAAAAACGAATGCAAAGACAGGCCAATTTTCCACCAAAAAAAACAACGCAGAAACATTTAGTACATTGGTACATTTGAAAATAGGAGATCGCATCTGACATCATTTTGGGGGACTTGTCAAATGTCAAATGTGGAAAGATCCTCCACATGTCTTTTACATCATGTTTCAAAAGCATCGTGTAGCTGGATTTACCCAATCGAATTTACTTTTAGCAGATATGTCTAATGGCCACGGAAAGTGGTTTGACGATTGTATTTACAAAGTGTTCTGTTTTTGCTTGAACAATACTTTTTTCACTTTGACTTCATTATGTTACATCGTTGGTGTTTGTCGCTGCACTCAGTAAGTTTCATTACTACGTGTAATTAATCGATTGTGGACTAGAAAATGTACTCAATGAACACCATTAGGATACGATTACAACGACCTACCATGTATGTAATCCCTAGTTAAGAGATGAGAGATGTGACGACGAAAATTTGCTCATGGGATCCGGACAGATAATGATCAGTTGCCATGAAACTTGAGGCCATTACCCGTATGCTAGGGCAGCGCCGTGGCTGATGACATGCGTGCTGGTTCATCTATTCATGAGAGTAGTCGGTTCTCTTGACAAATACTCTCTGCGTTCCTTGATGTGTGGTCGATCATGCTTGATGATGTTAGAGAACTTGACTCATGTCGGAGGCTTCCATGTCGTTCGACTCGATACCTAGGTACAATGAGTTTGAACCAGCGTTTGCCCTTAACCCTGACAATCTGCCCTAAGGACCCAGAACATAAAAAGTTGTGGATCATGAACTGCAGAAAACGAAAGCCGTAGGTCCGAATGGTTTTCAGTCGGCATCGGGCCAAAGGATCTTCTTTAATTTCGAACGCTGGTTTGAAACCGCTCCATGGGTACTGGGTGACTGCACTGAAGTCAAATTTCATGAACAGTCACACTGAAATATTCAGAAATATACTGTTCAAAAAAGGAAAAGGATAGTATACTTTCAGTTTGGACAGGACGTGTAAACGTTAACAAACGTTTCAAGGACAGACATCTTATGAACGCGCCATCATTCCCTCTATTAAGATCCCAAAACACATACACACGTATGTGTATATATGCGTGCACAACGCCGTAGCCCCATACACGTGAATGGGGTCCCATTCTTGATTTTGACGTTCTTTCAAGAAGGCCGAGAAATCACTTACAGCATTAATTCTGACACTCATCTTGCATCACACATTTGTTAGTGTTTGTTTCTAGTCGTTTGTTTTAAAATGAAAATCGTATACATGCAAATTACATGCCATACACCAATCATCTTTCAAAAGCGACTACATTCCAAATAATTATGGTTGTAAGGAAGTGCAAATGGTTATGCCCTCTCAAAACAGTCAATAATATCATGTCAACATTGATTGACTCCGATAAATCTTCAAAATATTTTTAATCGTAAATAAATAAAAACAGATCCTCTACTTTTTGAAGAGTATACATGGCTCAAACGCAGCCCTCAGCATGGAAAGTTATCATGCAATCTGTCAAGGACGTAAATTTCATCTTTGTCTACCCTTTCCGTCTCAACTCATACTTTTTCATATAGGTGTCCCATGCATGCTGATGTTATTCGAAACTAATTATAATTACAAATTAATAACTACGTGATTCTTATATGTTAACAGACATCGCAAAGGCCTGATATTCGTCGACTTTACGACAAAATGAAGACATTAAGCGCGCACGATACTGGAATATTTCTCAATGATCAAGAAAAGCATATGGCAAGGGTCAAACAGGGAACACATGCGTACATCGCATATCGGTCCTTTGCGGAGCAACGCATGGCTAGAGATTGTCATCTGGCACTTGTTGGGGAACCCGTGTCGTGGGCGAATGAACTGCTAGCTTTTGCAACACCGAAAGGTTATCCTCTCAAATCAGACATCGAAAAAGTGTACGTACAAATCAGTCTGTTTTCTTTTCTTTCTTTTTTTGTTGTTGTTTGTTTGTTTGTTTTTGTTTTTTTGTTTTTTCATAAATGTCAATGTTCGTCATAATTCAACCCGCGAAGGGTTAGAATTGGCCTTCAGCAACCTGTCTTCAGCAATGCGTAATCGATGTTTATGTGGTTGATAACTGGATAGTCTAACATAGACTCGATTATTTTCAGAGCGCTGCCATAAAGCTGCACTATTAATGAGTGCGACGTTAAACAACGAACAAAACGTAATAATTGCTGACAAGAACTTGATAGTTTTCGTTCTTAGTAGTAATGGACATGTACGCATTTAACACATTTAACAAGGTACACTGTATATACGTTTCAGTATGCGTCAACTAAAGGAGAGTGGTATTATGGACCTGTGGTGGAAGCAGCGGGTCGCCAATGACAGCGACAGCTCCTGCGGCATCGACCGAACTGTGAAGACCATAACTCTTCAGGATGTGTTAGGTGGATTTCTAGTTGTTTGTGGGGGGATTGGGTTGTCGTGTGTGATGTTGATTCTGGAGCTGTGTCGACACCAGGTACACAACACGTGAACGTACATGGCATTGTTTTTGGCCGGATAAGAGTAAAGAGCACCTGTCTGTTGGTCCTTGAAGTGGGTAATGAACACAGAGGACATCATTGAATGAAGCCAGATTCCATCTGTTTTGTATTGCGCTGGCGTGGAGTAACAAGCCATGGTAGTGAGATCCTCCCAACAGTGTTGCCTAACCACATGGCGAGATACACACACAATGAGCATGCGTGGTTCCAAAAACTTGTACAGGCTAAATCCAACGAACTTGTGTTAGCAAATATTGGATTGAAGTCGAAACGAATATCTTAGACAATCGTAGGCCTTAGTACTGGACTTCTGCTGGATGAAATATGATACTAAGACTCGTGAAGATCCGTGTTAAAATCAGTCTTCAGCAACCCATGCTTGTCGTAAAAGACGACTAAAGGGATCGGGTAGTCAAGCTCGCTGATGTGGTAAACACTTGTCATCGTATCCCAGATGCATATTCCTACTGTTGATCAGTGGATTGTTTGATGCATATTCGAATATTAACAGACCGTCGTCATATAGCTGGAATATTGCTCAGTTTGGAGTTAAACAAGCAACCAACCACACAATAAAAGTTCATGTATACCAATAGTTGCTTGGATTTATCAAACAAACATTCTTACATAATAGCTACTTAGTATTTTCTGTTACTTAATTATGCAACGGAAATCATCAAATATATACTTTTTACATTTATTATATAAAATGTCATAAATTGGAGCTATGGATGCAGTTTATGAAAGAAATGAATACAAGCCATGTTACAAAATACTTACTTTACATATTGCTTTATTAACATTGTAGATAACCATTAATGATTTGATTCTTCAAGAGAAATGTAGACATAGACCTCAGTACAAATACTGGTGTTTAATATGATTGTTTAAAGAGTAAATACTGTTTTCCCTCAATCAACATTCCAGCTTATTATTGTGTCTATCGATCTGCGTTTTTGTGTATACAGAAAGACAAGTGAAACACATGTTATTGGTCTTAATTCTTGCATTCAATGTACTATTTACTTTATTTTTGAAATGCTTTTGATGAGCTTAAAACTGTCCTGGATTTTTTTAATTCTAAATCAAGAATAAAATTAATTAACAACAATTCCTTTACACAATAAATACATTTCAAAACATTACCACCATATGTTCAAGTGAAGATCTGGTTTAGAATTCAGACAATTCAATTAAAAATAAGAAGACGATGAAATCCAGGAATTTCGTTATGTCTGTAGCAACTGATGTTGACAGAATTCGAGTATAGAACCTTCATGTATTTCTTCAAAGTTTCATATAATCAAACCGGGTTCTTTCCTGAAGCTTTGACAATAAAGTTCCTTTCACAAGGGGCCGAAAATTCGATAACGTAAATACATTCGTCGTCTCTATCAAAAGGTCAAGATTAGATTTATTAGCTGGAATTCTTCTGAGACTGCATATGGGCCTATTCAAAAGACGTTTAAAAGCATATTTTTTTATGACGCTCTAGTCATGTTCAGTCTCTTACCATGGATTGACCTCTGAGTCAACACCACAGGGATGGCGAAGACGATAGTAGAAGCAGCGAGCCATGTCATCATGTCTTTTAAGATATGCTGTTTGTGCCAAGGAATGGCATCCACCGACAAGGTGTTGGACAGTCACTGTGAATTCACTACACAGTCGACATTTCGTGTTAACATTTTGGTTAAGAATCACATTCTGGCGATTGCGAGTGGGAAGTGACTAGTCCTGAGCAGCTAAAAAGGAAGCCCTCAGTTTCACATTTGAGACCAGACCAATTAATTAAGCTGTTTGTGCCAAGTAAGGGCATCCACTGACAAGATGTTGGGCGGTGTTTTTAAATTCATTGCAAAGTCAACATATCATAATGATATTTGGTTTAAGATTCACATTTAGGCGACTGCGAGTAGGAACTGACTGGTCCTGGGAAGCCAAAAAAAGCCCCTAATTTCGCATTCATGCAAGCGAAGGAGTCAGTTGGGTTACGATTCTGTTCCACACACAAATATATTTTACAGATTAAGATACGAGGGAATGTCAATAAGTTTTGAGCCTTGCATAGAAAAACACAAAATATTGGTATGAACCACATTTATTTTTCAACATAGTCCCCTTGTGAGTCAAGACACTTGTTCCATCTTTTCTGCCAGTCGCTGATGCCATCTCTGTAGAAAGCGCCATTTTGGTCCTCAAACCAAGCCTTAGTAGCAGCAATAACCTCATTATCATCCTGAAATCTACGACCACCCAACTGTTTCTTGAGATCTGAGAACAGATGGTAATCACTTGGTGCCAGGTCTGGAGAGTAGTGGGGATGCGGCAAGATTTCGTACCCGCATTCCTGGACAGCAGCGGCTGCAACGCGAGAGGTGTGTACTGGAGCATCGTCTTGATGTAGAAGAATACCACGTCTGATCTTGCCCCGGCGCTTCTCCTTGATTGACTGACGCACTTGCCTCAACAAGTTACCGTGATATTCCCCATTCATTGTTCTTCCTTTTGGTAAGTAATCTATGTGGATGACGCCTTTGCTATCCCAGAAGACTGTCGCCATTACCTTCTGCACTGATCTGGAGGCTTTGAACTTTTGGGTCCTGGGAGAAGTGACATGTTTCCATTCCATGGATTCTTGTTTGCTCTCAGGATCATAGTGGTGGATCCAGGTGTCATCACAGGTCACTAGCCTAAAGTGAAAATCTTCTGGATTCTTGTTGTATCTGGTTAGCATGGAGTTGCTTATGGTGACCCTTGTTTGCTTCATTTCATCTGTGAGCATTCTTGGCACCCATCTTGCGCACACCTTAGACATGACGAGATGTTCATGAAGAATTGTCTCGATGGATCCGAGTGAAATGCCTGTGGTCTCCTCTAATTCGTGGAGTGTGATTCGACGATATCCCAGCGCAAGTCCATGCACTCTGTCAATGTTTTTCTGACTACCGCTTGTTGTTGGATGACCTGGACGGGGGTCATCTTCAAGACTCTCTCTACCTTGCTTAAATTCATTGACCCATCGTTTGATGGTAGCAGATGAAGGGGAAGACCCCCCATAAACTGCCGAAAGCCTTTCTTCAATGTTCTTCGCCGAGTTTCCTTCAAGAACTAAAAACTTAATTACTGCTCTATACTCAATTTTATTCATTTTCACTGCCGCGAGGGGGTCTCTTTCTGTCAATGTGAGCTGTTCAATAACGTCTGAGAGTAGGATACCAAAACTTATATATCACATCAGCTACACCCCAAGGTTCAATGTCGTACCATAGGCTGTGACACCTGAGTATGAAGAATGCTCAAGGCTCAAAACTTATTGACATCCCCTCGTAGATATGCAGCGAGAGGGTTTGGGTGATACTGGCACAGCCAGGCCGGTAAGGCTATATCATCAGCTCAGGGCCCTCGCCCTTCTACACGCAGCCCAGACAGCGACTGGGACTTCTCCCAGGAAGCACTGCCTAGTCGAACCCACACGACCTTTCAGGAGAAAATGAAGGCTCCCAAACACTGCAGCCTTCTGCATTACCCAGATTGTCAGAAGGGCTATGCTCCCGGTGGAGAACCCAGTCACTCTCCTGATCTGCGCCAAGAGATCAGGAGGTACCAAACCAAGAACAATGGGGAGCCTGACAAGAGAGTACTTGGGATGCAAGCGAGACATTTCAAAGGCGAGGTCCGCATATTTATCATGCTTTTCCTGAATCTTGCCGATCATGTTGCTGTCAAAAGGGACAGAAAATTCAATGATATAATTAATTTCACTGGCTTTATCAAAAAGGACAAGATCATGTTTGTTGGCAGGAATTCGTCTCAGGCCGTATATTGGCCTATTCCAGAAAAGTTTAAAAGCATCCTTTTCCAGGACGCCCTGGACATGTTCAGGGTCGTACCATGGAGGAACCTCAGGGTCAAAGCCACAGACATGGCGGAGACGACAGTAGAAGCAGCAAGCAGTTTGTGCCAAGGAATGGCATCCACCGACAAGGTGTTGGACAGTCACTGTGAATTCACTACACAGTCGACATTGCGTGTTAACATTTTGGTTAGGAATCACATTCTGGCGATTGCGAGTAGGAAGTGACTGGTCCTGAGCAGCAAAAAGGAAACCCTCAGTTTCACATTTGAGACCAGGCGACTTCATCCAGGCGAAAGAGTCTTCTGGAATGTTGCTCGGTTCCACACACTGCATGTACACATGATGCAATGGCTTTTCAGACAGCTTCTCCACATAGGACCGACTCTGGGCAGACTTGGTGAAAGACTTCACCTCGTTTACTGCCATCGCTGCAACAAAATCAACTTCAGATTGTGTCCAACAACACTGGCACGCTTAAAATAGCTGTGAAATTCCTTGTTTTCATAATGAGTCTTCACTTGTATCACCAGAGGATCATCCGATAAATGAATATGTGCAAAAGTACACAATAAAATTCTATAATGAAGAGTCTCCACATTAATCAAACCCCGACCTCCAGAACTGATTGTCATATATAAACGATTAAGAGAGGAACGAGGGTGGTGTGCTCTGTTATAAGGGTAACGCTATTTTTCAGGGCATTATCATTTGCAGAAGCCCGAGGTCTTTCATTAACTGCCCGACGAAGGAGGGCAGTTGAAAAGACCGAGGGCTTCTGCAAATGATAATGCCCTGAAAAATAGCGTTACCGTTATTATAGCTAAAATGAATAGAATTTTTGATAAAAGAATAATAAAAACAGCGGCATCGGTTTAGAAGCATTTACTGCCGACAACAAAAAGACGGAGGTCACTGACACACAATTTACAAATATAGTCACGTCATAGAACAACAGAGATGACGTCACTATTGAAAGTGACGACATTCGACCTTGACCTTTGCTCATACTACCAGCCGCCATTGTTTTCAGTGATCAACAACGTTAGACTTCAAGTCGATATTTTCATTGCTGTATGTTGTCATTTATGGCACAATCGTTATGGATGGCACAAGCAGGAAAGTGCATAATGGCACAGGCACATGTGACGAATGTGAGCCAGATATATGGTCAATAATGAACCCAAGTTCATTCGAGCCGTAGGTGATTGAACTTCAACAGCTGAGCTACTTATGACGTCACCTAACAACGGGCTTGATAGTGGCCCGTCGTCAAGCATTTTGCGGGCGTTATCAAGTTACAGTGGACGGCTCATTTCTGATAACGAGCGGTCGTTTTCATGATAATTCTGTCCATTTTAGCTATAATATCAGACATGACCCGTCTGGTCAGGCGGATGTCTTGTTTTGTCCAGTCCACTACTCCAGAGGAATAGGAAAGGACTGGCACAGCACAAGTATTGGTGGCTTTGACCTTGTTTCGAGCATTTAGCTCTGAGCTCCAGATTTTCTTTAAACGAGATTTATACTCGGCCCGAAGTTTATCTTGAATCTGAGAGCTTGCATTCCAAGATAGGTGTATGCCTGATCTTCCACAAGATGCTCAATAACTCCTCCCCTTGTAACTTGACCGACCCATCATTAGTTACCTTGCCACGTTTCAAATGAAGAGTATTACATTTGTCGTCATGCCAAATGTCATGCCAGTATCATTAGAAAAAGACTCGACAAGAAGAACCTGTTCTTTCAAATTGGTATCTCCTTTGGCAAGGAGCTCGATGTCATCCATGTAGAGGAGATGAGTAAGAGGTGTTGGGGATCCGTGCCGTGGAGGTCCGGGAGGGTAGCCCGCCTCCTTATTGAACAGAAAACTCAAACGATTTAGAGATAGACAAAAAAAAACAAAGGACTAAAGGAGTACCCTTGGAAAATTCCCCTTCTAATTGGAATAGATTCCGAAGTCTGCACCTACCCTTGCAAGTACATCTCAAGTTGAGTCCACCAGCAACTCATTAAAGACTTGAGTAAATCAAGTAGTCGGTCAGGGAGGTCAATACACTGAAGAGGCTTCAGAGTCCATTCGTGTGGGACAGAGTCGTATGCCTTTTTGTAGTCAATCCAGCACACGGAGAGGTTGTGGTGATACGTTTTAGCCTCTTCCAAAATCATTTTCTGTACATGAAGTTGATCCTTGCACCCCAACATCCCTTTCTCGTCCCCTTCTGCTCTCTGTAAATTATGTCATTGGAAGAGCAGTAAGATGACACGAGGTTCGTCAAACACCCTGTGAATAATTTGTATTGAGTATTTAGACATGTGATACGGCGAAAGGTTTTGGGATCAGTCAAGTCCCCTTTTGGGGAGTAGTATTGTGCGACCTTTGCAGAACCATGGAGGAACATCACCTGTGTCCACAAGAGCATTGAAACAGTGAAGAAGTGGTGCTTGGACACAGGGAAACAGTTTCCAATACCGGTCTCGAAAGCCATCAGGCCCTGGAGCTGTATTAGATTTGGACTTCTTTATAACAGTCTTCAGGCAATCTGGTGAGATGTAAGAGACAAACGACCTGGTTAATTTCTCATGCATTGCATGGTCATAACCACTGACCCATGGTGCTTCCAGGTTACAGTCGCCGGGTATAGACCACAACTGTTTCCAGAACCTTTCATTGGCAGCCATGGGAGGCCGTTTATCATGCTCATAAACACCACTTGTCTTGAGTTGCCTATAAAATTGATTTTCTTTGTTTCTAAATAGTTTATATTGTTTGATTAATGTGTTTCGCTTTTTACCATGTTTTCTTTCTTTCAGTCCAAATTGTCTTTTTTGCCTTAAGGAAACGACAATTTGTAGAAGTACCTTTTCTTTTGTTGTCTTATAATGTAATTTTAATTTTCTCCAAACTGCCTTTTGTCGTTTAGATATTGGATTCCCTGATGATCTTAATTTTGGGCACAGCTCTATCCAGGAAATATGTTTTCTATTTTTTGTTACTTTTACTTGAGACCGGTTTTTCTTTGCTTTACTGTTCTTAGTGTTAGAAGACTTTTCTTTGGAAACCGTGTGAAGTTCCCGCAAGGCTCCAGCGGCAGCATAAACACAAGAATTTACTTCATGTAATGAAAGTTTCATAGAAATGAAGTCATTTATTAAAAGAATTTTATTTTTGGGAAAAGATTGACTGGTTTGTTTGATTGGCCTCCGTTTTTCAAAAGGTATGGCAGATATTTCAACATAAATAGAGTGAAACAAAATATACACAGGGGTTTCTAAAAGGTCAGCAATTGAGGAAGATGAAGAGTGAGGATCCAAAATTTCGGAGCCAGTTGGCTCTACGCCGAAGGAGTTTGTTTTGGGAAGAGGAAAGAGGTTCAAGCGGACGTCCATAAGAAGTTTTGGATCTCCTGCCAGTTGAGCATCCTGCTCATGCAAAGGTTCCTGACGGGCACTAGTTGTGGGTTGAACTGGCTCACTTGGCATAAGATGTTTAAGCCGCCGGAGGTGATCTCGGAGATTTTGTTCCGTCAGGTAAGCATACATGGGCATGGCATTGTCCCAATCCAGCTTAAGCGACTTGCCATGCGTGGACTATTCGGGCCATCCTGTCGCATTCTCACACTCTAGTAGCGTGCATATGAAATGTTTTGACCAAGACATTCTTGGGCGGATTCTGTGCCTTACCCTGGGGCAGGTCCCATCTCCAGTGTGGTTGGTTTGACTAGCGGAGGAAGGCTGACTGGGCTGCGAAAGTGAATTTAAACTTTCCTCTTGGCTGTCTGTAACAATAAAAACCAGCCTCGGCGGATCAGCCCTAACTGGGTGATGTACGTTTGGTTCAGGGAATATGATGTTCCACTATCTACGCCCACCACGGAGAGGTGTACATCATCAGGCCCAAATAAATATATATTGCTATTGTCATTATTACCAGAACAAAGTGCGAGTGCTTCTGTGTATTACCGCTGGAATTAAGCAGAAATAGCGTTATCATTCCTGTGTAAAGTAAGTCCCTTCTCAGTACAAATCTCTATTTGCCTTGTTCCAGGATAACACCAGTTTGTCAGGAATAACAGCAGCGGGGCATTGAATACTGTTCTAAATGTCAACCAAACAATGGCCAAATGGGGTCAACATTACCGCTTGATTGTGATCCCTGCCATACGCGTCTTTCCGTCCTAGCCCATATGTGTTCTACAAAGAAGGTCTCTGAGAATATAACAGTGAAGAATGTTACGGTTCTTCAAAATGCCGGTTACAAGATGTGCAACACATGGTCGAGGAAATGAATTGCAGATGCAACCTGACGTTCATTCCCTGAATTGGAACAAAATATAGATACTTCCGTTGAAAGATGCTGTTTCGCGCCTTTACTGTTTGCAGTATAGCCATGTCGAGTACACGTCGGTGTTTTCGTCATTTGTGTGTTGGAGCATTGGAGCGAATGACCATCATATGTACCCGGGTTTGAAATGATCTTCAGCATCCAATGCTTGTCGTAAGTGGCGACTAACAGGAACGGGTGGTCATACTCGCTGACATAGTTGACACTTGTCATCGTATCCCCACTGTGTAGATCGATGCGCATGCTGGTGAGTGTGGTTCAGATTCGATTATATACAGACCACCGCCATATAACTGGAATATAGCGTGTTGCCAAGAAACCAATCAACCATTCATCATATATTTGTTTAGTTAATACTATCTTCGCAAAAAGAAACATGAAACCCAAAAAGCAATAAAAATTTGGTGTTATTCAAGGAGGCGGAAAACAAAGATACATGGATGAAATATTGTGGAGCAATGCATTGTTATCTTGCCCATACTTCATGGGAACAAAAGGCATCAGTCATTACTGTTGTCCACCAGGTGGTGTGGTCAGTACCGCGTATGACCACCTCCAGTGCTACCACTGCCCTACACCCTCTAGGTACAGATAGAATCAGTCGCTAGATGTTTTGTTGTGAAATCCTTCTCCATTCCTCCTGCAGCATATGGAACAGCTGAAGATTCTGTGGAGGTTTACGACGTCCACGTATCCGTCTATCGATCTGATCCCAAAGGTGTTCAATTGGATTCAGATCCGGGGATCTGGAGGGCCAGGGACGGGTATTGATGTTCTTATTGGCCAGGTACTCCACGGTGGCACGTGTTGTGTGGGGCCTGTCGGTGTCCTGTTGAAAGAGTTGTAGCTGACAGTCAACAAGGTGAAGGACGTGCGGACGGAGAATTGCCGTCAGATTGCCTTGGACAAGCAAACGTTCCGATCTGGGGGTGTATGAGACCCCACCCCCACCCCCCACCCCCCACATCATAACACTCCCACCCCCGAATCTGTCCACCTGTCTGATGCAGTCAGGAGCAAAATGTTCATGGTCTCTACCATCACGTCGCCTGAGGAGATAACGGGATTCGTCGCTAAACCATATGTGCGTCCAGGTTCCATGGCAGCACCGTGTTACACCGTCTCACTCGTTTCGAGGAGGGGGCAACTTTTGGACGTTTGGCACGTATTCTTACTTCCTATTTGTCTGATCGGACACTCTTTTGACTTAAGATGAATCAGAAGGCTGAGACAAAATTAATTTCGTAGTAAAACTACGTGATAATCGTTCTTGTTTTCAGTCATGCCAGTAAAGGTATCTTAGAGTTTAAGATAAGCTGACCTATGGATCGATTACAATACACTAACGATTTAGTGTATCGTCGATCTGTCAAGATGGTATCCTCTGCCAAATTCGATACAACAGCTTTGTTTAGTTCGGTTTCTATTGACACGACATTTAAAAGAGTTGTCATATAGCTATGGCAAAACATCGGTGGGAAGTAACAGATGACAGTGATAGAATTCATCATACCACTAGCCAAAACATATGATATCACTTACAGCAAATACGTTGTCCATTTGCCGTGGGAGAAACAAGGTTGGGTAACACTTTTCATGTTCTCCGGAAACATTATACAGGATATGAAAGCCGTAAAAAAAAGCGTAGATTCACTTAAACTATGCATTAGAATCCATGGCCAAGTTCAATTATCGACTTCTTAAGTGTTTTCCTTTGAAGTATTTAACAAATCGATTTATGCCACCCCATCGTGAGGAAACGAAGACTACTCCGTCTGTAGTCTTATTACGATCATCTTAGCATCACGTTCGGAGTGATCAAGCGCACCTGTACAAATTGTGTTTTTTCACACCTGAGAGCCTATGTGTACCTATTCGCGTTCGAAGATAAAAATGTTTACTTGGTGTATCGTCTGCAAACTAACATCCCTCACAATTTGACAGCTATGGATCTTCATAAGCTTATCAACCTAAGCATTCAGTATCACCGTTTCGCAAAATGAAGGTGCATGTGTGAGAAGGTGTCAAATTGGGAGGTGGAATGGTTTCATCCTTGGTGCCGGATCTGTATCCTTTATTGGCATCCTGAAGCCGCTGCATGAAGGAAGACATGATTGGCATGGATTTCACGGAAACCGGTTAGTGTTACTGGTGTATCATTTAACGAAGTAATATAGACGACATAACGCTGAAAACCGTACGGACTCCACTATCAGATCGTAACGTCATATCATAGGGTCTATCACGCAATAGCTTCGTTAACTTAAATTTAACCTTTACATAATTGCTTCCTTCATGTAACAACATTATTAACCATACTACAATACGTATATAACTTAAATTGATTTCGATTTCAGTAGCATCTGAAATTTTCAAACTTTCGAAATTTTAAACTCACTTGCATCCTGAAAGGGTTCTGTGAAAGAGGATAGTAATGACACGGATTTCACGGAAACCGCTTAGTGTCATTTGTGCATTATATTCTTGGGTTACAAGTTCAAAAACATTATGGCTTCCACTATCTCCCTTCATTACTGCTCCCTTCATATAACAAAATTCTTAACCTAACCTCAGTTCGTTCTCCAAGAAATTATCGATTTATTACCAAATCTATGGCATTTGCAGTTCTCATTGGAAACCCTGTGTTTGTTCTGTTTAACATTCAGTAAGATGCGCAGGCAAAATGTTTTGTTAATAGCAACTGGGAACATAGTCAATCACATTCTCCTGAGCAAACCTGAAAGTTAGCTGTTCAAATTTATTAATCCCACAGTAGCAATTAACCTCTCGCTAATATTAGAAAATATTAGATACATTTCCGAGTTGTGTCGAGTCTCATAAATACATGCAATGACACATTATTTACCTTATAGTGTTGTAAATAAGTCTTTATCCTAATGCAAGCTATTCGGCCTGTCATGTATATGTCACGGCGCCGACTGTCATAGTAACATTCGATGTTGTTGTTTTTGTAGACAGAGGCTTTGTAAACTAGAAGTCAGTAGAGTCCATTTGCCAGATGGCTTATTCCAACAGGCGAGATATCTTCCTCCGAGATATATTTGAAGTTTTAGGGTTATTTCTGACTCCATCCGCCTTGCTAAGTGACTAAACATCCTGCCATTACCCAAGATCACATCAAACACATCAGATTATATACACCTTCCATCAAAAGTCTTAGTCTCACTATATGTTATGTGTGGATATATGATTACATCGAAGATGAATTTCTTCACTTACTTGGGGCACCAACTGCAAACCTTCAGTAGGTGAACTGCATGAGGATTATGCATGATATTGCTGAAAGCATGTGCACATATCATGCATATAAACAGCTGCGTGTTTGTTTAGAATTCATCAGTTTTCACTGCTTTCCGTCATTTTCTGAACTCATGGCAATAGTTTTTTCGGCGTTACGAATTGGATTTACAACACATGTACATGAGATCGTTTGTAAACAGAACCTTCAAACAGTTTGGAATATTTTGCAAAATCTCGTAATTTAGTTTAGAACAGTTGGCTGAAGTGAGTGGTTTCATTTACACTAAAGAGTCTGGACGTTTGATTGGAGGTATATATTCTCCTCCAAATAACTCTCGCACAAAGTCCTAGCACAATCGACGTAATTTAAGTTTACGTTTTGAAACGTAGTATTTTTGTGATTTTTAATTTGGCTACCTAGTTTTAACTACAATCACCAACGGCTGAAGGGATAATGTAAATCAAACTTGGGCCCTGGTAGCTACATTACTGGTAGTGACCATTACCCCTTGTATGGTCATCTTCCTTCAGATGTTGGCAATACTCAGTCCGTTTTTATACTGTAGTTTCCAAATCTGAAATCCTGTTTTAGAGATTTTGCTAGTGTTAATTCTATAACATGGTTTTACTGTGTTAGTTGACAGGTTTATACATTTGTGTATAAATGTATGTATACATCATGAATGTACAACTACCTTTAGACATGACACGGCTGAATTACTGCTGCTTTCACTCACTCAATCTTAAACCACGAAAAACCGTGAATATTACCTTCCATCCATCCATTCGTTTCCCTCAGGAGAAGTGCCTTTCCAACTGCTTTCAAACAATCTTGTACTGTAGACTGCACACCCTTTTGTTAATCTGTGCGTGACGTTCGTTTCAGCACCGTCGATTTTTCACTGTACCAGTTTCAGATTTCAAATACAAGAACATCTACATCTACATCTATCATACACTGTGTCAGGTACTTGTAAGAAGAAGATCTGAAAAAAAACATATACCTGTAGTTCAATATGTAATGATTTCATAACGACTGTACGTTCAGAAGACTTCCGGAACATATTTACAATTTGACGTCTGCTAAAGACGTCGACAGCAACTGCCACAAAAGATGGGCTCTAAATCGAGTCCAGCGTTTTGTACAGGGGGCGTTCCAACAGCATGTGGCAAGTTTTTCCCGAGATTAACAGTGTAGATTTAACTGTACCTTCAAAAAATTCATTTTCAATTTCAACGTACATTTTGTGTATGTTGCAAAGGGTAAGTAATCACAAAAAAACAATATTACAATTATAGAATAGATTTTGGAGTTTAAACGTTGCTCCAATGTTCGGATCGATCACGTGTTTTCGCCTTAACAAGCATACCTTCTAACTATAAAGTTACCAATACTGTCCATGGTTATGCAAGAATTGAAACTTTAGTGAAGTTATGGACAGCTTGTCCAGTTGTCCGTGGTGTGTTAATACGGCAGGACGTGTAAAGGTGAAGATCCAAAATGTCAGGCAGATGAGCACGTGTATTGCAATAGGTTATCAAAATTAAATACATCTCCCGTTCTGTTTTCAATGTTAATGTGTGGTCAATATGCCGCTTTAGTCTTTTTGTAAATTTGAAAACGAACCAGTGCATTCTGAAAACGTGCTTTCCAACAAACGTCACATATTTTTGTTCCTATTTCTCCAATTATACAATTGAATATTATGTAGTCCTTGAAACCCTGTCAAATGATGTTCTTCTGCATTTACAACACAATTAACTGAACATGTAATCCAAAGTTTAGAGTCCAGATTAAATGCTGTTTCACCAACGATGAACGCTAGAGAGACAAGCTCAAACGTTTAATGTCATTACTGACAGGTTTTCATATGGTCCCTTGATTAAACATCGAAGAACAGAAATGCAAATATTTTGGAATAATCCGTCTAAACATGCAATAGATTTTATTTCTGAAGTCAGATAAGTCAAATGCATCATGACGATATTCTCCCGCATTTGAAGTTCTGTGCAAGCACACGCTCTACATATGATAAACATCACACCTGTCATTTACTATAATTAGGCACTGGAAGCACAGCTTGGACTAAACATGTGTTTCTATGAGTATTCTCTTTAGCAGATTTCACGCCATCGCATTTGAACTCCAACTGATGAATCTGTCGTTTGCCTTAATTCGAATTAGGAGAATCCGAATGTCGAGCTACCAAGGTCTTTGGAGACAAGTGTTACTTGTAGGTTTCATATTCAGCAATGTATTTCATTGTGTAGCAGCTTCTCAAGGTAAGTTCAACATCCTTTCTAATCTTCTGATGAACTGATATGTTTGATATATCGGTTTGGTAGTTAAAGATATGTCGACGTAGACAATAAGCATGCTGTTCTGTATTCGAGCAAGATTAACTTTTGGCTTAACCGCGCCAAACTTAATCTGGAACTGAAAACACACAGAATATTTCGTCTTCGATGACAAAATATAACTGTTTCAGTGAAACAGAGAGTGGCAATTCTTACCAGTTTTAGTCTGAAACAAAAGGTATTACGAAGCATATTGCTGTATGGATAACACGTTCGTGTTTATTGCTATATTGCCCTTGTTGTCCAATGGCATAAAGTCCTATACTTCATTAGTTACTTACATACTAGAATGCCGATATAGCAATTAAACCTGCTCCCCGGTCCCAGCTGACTAACCACCCAGTATCGGGCGGTCAGACTTGCTCACTTGGTGTACACATGTCATTGTGTCCCAGTAGATCGATGCTCATGCTGCTGATGACTGGATGTTTTGGTCCCGATTCTTTTGTTTACAGACAGCTGAAGCATCGCTTGAACATTGTTGATTGAGGCCTTAAGCAAACAACCAACTTGTTGGACAGCACTTTGTGTAACAGGCATAACATGAAATATCTGATGTGCCCAGAGTTTGCTATTTTAGTGCTATCATTGTAGATGTTTTCACTTTCTTTCAAACTGAAAGTCATAATTAACTGACTGAACACAGGCTGCAGTGTCTAAACTGAGAGTTATGTATAGGTATTCATATTGATGGTGCCATTTGAACGAAATATACTAGTGGATATACGAAAGAAATTGTACATAACAAAATTGCAAAAAGCTGTAAAAATAACCCTACATAAATATGTGGTTTAGCGCTTTACATGACGTTCACGGATTTGGGTAGTGTCTGTTACGTATTTTGCGCATGTCACGTGTACTTTGCGAACAATGGATTTCCTTTTGTCCGTGTTTATTGACACCTGACCTTCACACACATGTTCCAAGCTGGAATATGGAACCACTCCGAGACGCGAAGCCCGAGTACGAACAATCATCTCGAGAGTTGGCATTCCGACCTCAACATGACTGTGCAAAGGGCTCACCCGAACATTTTTGCGTTTGTGAAAGGTGGAGAAAACTAAGAGAAACAAGTTTGTGCAGATGTCACACGGTGCCCGTCCCCCACCCTTTAAAAGAATCTATACAGAGATTGACCAGAGACTAACAAGACTCAAGGACCAACTGGCAACTGGACTCAAGACCCCCATGGAGTTCCTCTCAGCTGATGGACACTTGATTAAGATGGACACTTGACTAAATGACACAAACAGCTTGAATGGCTTCAGAAATGTACATTTGTATATTTGTACATAATTCGCGTTGATTCATCTTAATATATGACTGAGAATGTTATGTCATGTAATCACACTTAATCATCCAATACGTAATGTAATGTAATTTTGTGTGAAGAAATGAAAGTGATATGATTAAACCTTATAAAATGTCATTTAAAGTCTGTGATTTGTATTCCCTGTATGCATTTGTGCACTATGAAGTGAGACCTACCACTTCGGTGAAAGGGTGGAGGCAGTATAATTTGTGACCACTGGTGAGTAAAATTGTTTATTTAAGACAGAAGCTATTTGTCCCTGTAGGTATTAGACGCCATCACTTTGACATTTGGATAACGGCTGATTATTTTCTTAATGTTGCGAAAAATACACTTTTCAAAAAAAAGAAACGCAAAACCCAAATATCACCGAAAATGTGTTATTCAAGGACGTGTAGATCAGCGGATTTTGTGGAGGAATGCATTGTTTTCTTGTCCATATTTCTTGAGAATAACAGTTATCAAAGTCATTACTGCTGTCCACCAGGTAGTGTTGAAGTCAGTACCTCGTATGACCACCTCCAGCTGGTACCACTGCCAATGGGTACAGATCGAATCAGTCGATGGATGTTTTGTTGTGGAATCCTTCTCCATTCCTCCTGCAGCATATGGAACAACTGTTGAAGGTTCTGTGGTGGATTACGACGTCCACGTATCCGTCTATCGATCTGATCCCAAAGGTGTTCAATTGGATTTAGATCCGTGGATCTGGAGGGCCAGGGGAGGGTACTGATGCTGTTATTGGCCAGGTACTCCACGGTGGCACGTGCTGTGTGGGGCCTGGCGTTGTCCTGTTGGAAGGGCTGCCGTTGACGGTCAACAAGGTGAAGGACGTGCGGACGGAGAATCTGAGATTTGCCGTCAGATTGCCTTGCACTCACACCATAACACTCCCACCCCCGAATCTGTCCACCTCTCTGATGCACGTTCATGACGTCGTCTGTAGACACGGTCTCTACCATCACGTCGCCTGAGGAGATAACGGGGATTCATCGCTAAACCATATGCGCATCCAGTTTGCCAGGTTACATGGCAGCACCGTGTTACACCATTTCGTCGCCGGCGATGTAGTCGTGTCAAGACGGTGGCATCGTTTGGCACGTATTCTTATCTCTCGGAGACAGTTCTTGACTGTCTGGTCGCACACTCTTCTAGATCCAAAACTGTTCTTGTGCTGTGTCCTGGTCGGTACGACGGCGGTCACGTAGGTGAGTTACCCGGATGTACCGATCTTGGGCAGGTGTGGTGACTCTAGATCTTCCTGATCTTGAACTGTCATTTGTCTAATCTGTTTGACGAAATCGATCCCACAATCAACTTATTGTGCTGGGATGAACGTTGAACATCTTTGCCGCCTCACTCTTTGATTTGCCAGCTTGTTATAGTCCAATTGCCTGATTTCGATCGGCAGCGTTGTGACGTCCCATTTTCGTGTACAGTACTTGCAAAGATCGTGGATGAAAATGTGAGATTCTCTTGGGTCTTTTATATAGTCACATGCTATACTCATTCTTTGCACGTAAAGAAACAATCATTGTGCCTGATATTCGTGTTGTACATCCACGCACATCATGACAATCCTGATTGACAGAACCGTTGAAAATCATTTTTGGTTGCATTTGGCAAAGCATGATCTCGTCAAACATTCCAGAAACAATGTGCACCCCTAAACAAATCTTAGAGTTTACATATGTGTACAAAATTACAAAACTGTAAGTATCATTTCATTTTGCGTTTTCTTCTTTTTTACGTTATTTTCAGCCTAAAGCGTGCGTAGGTTATGTCACGGATTTCAGAAAATCAGGCTCTCCGCGCCATGGATGTGCTGGAGCACAAATCGAGTAGCCAGACATTATTGTCACGTTTTTAACTTAATGGGAATACATTTGCCTCTGACGGGCCGTCCACAGATGACGTCACGTCAGCATGAGAACAACATACGACTGACCCATCAAAGGAACCGATTCCGAACTGCTTTAGACAACTTGGGCAGTTCCTGACTTACACCCCATCGGTTCCAGTACTGTACGGAACCGATTGAGAGAGCACAGGCCCGACGGCCTGCACTGCATCTAATTTTGGTCAACGTTACCTACTGGCACATCTTGCCTAGTGCAGGGAGCATCTATGGTACATAGGATAATACTGTGATCGTGTTTGTTCATTGACTAGTCGAGATTTCACCTGCACAGCTCAAATGTTCAACGTCGATAGTTTGGTGGCATAAGCGTTATTGCCTGGGGTACTATCACATTTCATGGTTGCACACAACTGGTCATTGTTAATGACAATCTGCCAAGTCTGCGATACAGGGATGACATTATTGGGGTTCATGTCCAGCAGCAGTCGTTCATTTAAGGACAGAGACATAACTTCACGCTTCAGCAAGATAATTCCCATCAAAATGTCGCTCGTGTTGTGAGAGATTTCCTACAACTGAGGAACTTTAGGATATTCCCTTGGCCAGCAGTTTCTCCGGTCCTGACCACTATCGAACACGCTTGGGATGAAATGGAGAGACGTTTACGTCACGCCCGGAATCATGAGTTGACGTTAGCTGGATTGAGACAAGCATTAGCTCAGACATTCCCCAAGCTTTCTTTAGTCGCTACTCGCTAAGTCTCGTCAACGCGTCCTCATCATGAAGCCAGCACCAGCGGCAATGGGGACACTCACACGATATCGAATTTGTGGACTGACTTTTGACACTACAACTCCCCAAGCGTGTGTAACGAAGCCTAGCATCAAATCACACAGATTTAGACACTTAAATAATGATCAAAAAAGAAAAACCACTATTCATGTTATTATCTTTTTACATTAAAAATGGCTGTAAAAAACATCTGTAGATAGAAAACAATTCACAGTTACCTTTTTTCCAGTTGTATATATATTCGTATATATAATTTTTCCGGGCACATATCAATATATATGTTGTAGAAATGCGTCTAAACCTCAGCTGCCTATCCAGTTATGTGAACAACTTGATTGATGAATTGAAATGGACATCAGTAGCGGTTATTCAAGAACACAACGAAGGTAAAATGTCATAATTGTATTTATTATTCTGTCAAAGAGATCACTACACACACGAAGATGTAACTGAAACGATGCTGGAACCATGTTTCCACTCACACTCAAATAATGCATAAGTTACTATGTATCATTCAGAAAGGTGACGTGAGGTGAATGGGTTTTAAGTCTTACTTAAGAATATTTGGTTCATATGGCGATGGCCGTGCGCGTTTGTGTGGCTGCTTCTACAAGCCCAGACTTAAGCTGGTTTTGTAAAACTAACTCAGTTAGATACCAACCGCAGTTAAGCATGAACGTCTATTCAGACACATTGTATTGACTCCGAGGTGATCAGTTCTTGTTGTACCCGATAATGCCGAGCCCCATGCAGGCAACAAGAAGCACCATATTTTGGTATGACGCCGCTTGTCGTGGATCGAAACTGCGACTTTCCGCTTTCCTGGCAGACTGTTGTCTTAGATTCACAATACACCAAGATGTGATTCACGATAGGTGCAAATCGTGTGGTAGAATATATACCTTTAAAAACGTAGGAAATGTTACAATCTACGATCATACCACTAACCAATGCAATGCATATGAGAAAAAGTAAGATATACCCACACACTTCAAACATGTCCAAAGGAATGGAATAAATTGTCACATTTTTCCATAATTTCTTTTCATCATCTGTTTCCTCCTTGTTTTTAACTGCATTTTACCAATCTGATAAATCCAATATCCACTACGTTTTGGAATGGTATACTATTGGGAAGTGTTACTAACTGAATGTGTGTTTCAAATGTTACTTCAATAAATGAAAACATGTTAAGACCAACAGGTTATATTAATATTGTTAATGTTGTGTATCAGAATTATAGGAAACTGGACCCAGTACATATTTGTATGAGTTCGAAAAGATAAGGAAAAACACTCGACCAACAATTTTAAACCTGTGGAAGTCACGGTGGCTGAGCGGGCTAGGCGGCTGACTTCGTGTGCTGGCGATTAGGTGCCTGACTCTGAGGATGCGGGGTCGAATCCCGGATGGGACTCAACCAAAAAAGTACTAGAATTTGTACTTTACTAAGAAAGAAAATCCCAAATATGACATATGTTGCATTTGACCACTTCCTAAATGGCATCGTGTAATCACAATTTTAAACCTGATAATATCAAACATCTCTAATGTTTGTTTGTGGAACTAAACAATCGTTTATTGATGAACTTCAGATGGAAACATAATTTCATATCATCCAATTTGTGTTCTGAATTCCAGATTTTCATTTACTGAACACTACAAAGCATCTAGTCTACAACATACATAATGTAAACAGTAGTTCACTAAAGGACATCTACAGGGTAATGTTCCCTGCTGTGAATGTAATCATGGCACTGAACACTACATCAGCCCAACAGCTCTTGATGATGGTGAGTATGAAACGTATGTATTCTATTTACAAACCTACCGTGAAATTATACGAGCTGCATATAAATCAAGCCTGTGAGATAAACAGATCAGTGCGCTGTAAACCATTGTCAGTTCATTGTACCGTGTTTTGTGATGATGTCATGGTATTTTAGGAGTCATCTTGACTAAAGTAAGCTTCTCAATGTATTAAACGGAAATATCATGAGTGTATTAGAGCATTATATAAGCACCACCTGACTGAACGGGCAGAGGTTTTGTCCAAACAGATAATCACACTAGAATGCACATGTAAATACCTGCTTAACACAATATCTCAAAAACTAAGGATGTTAAAGCGTCGGCAGACTGGACTATGAACTCATAATTACAGTATGAGCACTACAGGTTTTCTAATTGAATTAGAAGACGAAAATACCATTAAATATTTCCAAGTAGCTAATAGTACATCTGTTATATCTTTTTTTATTTTTCATACAACTAATGGTCAATTAAAATGGAAAGTAACATTGGACAGAGAATTCCAGCTGAATGGATGGGAAAATAGCACTTTGTTGGATAATGGATGTACTCAAAGTGTTAATTTTAGAATGCTTACTTTAAGATAGCCTCTTTCATATACAACATCACCGAATATACATTACATGGGTTATATATCGACACATGCACATGCATAGATCAAATATACGACAATATCCTGTCGCAACGTTGGTGCTAACGGGAACATCAACAACGTCTGTAATGAATCTGTGATCATTTGTTCGTTCCATTTTCAGATAGACAACTTTGACTCCCATTCAAACCGCACAACAAATTTTCAACATCACTCATATCTCATCATTCTGACAAAGAGTCAATCGTTGCTACATGATGCGGCATTAATGATCCAACACCTTGAGAACGTTGCAGTGATTATTCAACAAGATGGTGTATCTTGTAATAGCTCGGTACGTATTGCAGCCTTTCCATATCTCGAGATACTACATTACATTGCGTCGTTAACGATGCTGTCGTTTGGCACCAAGGAAGTGGCGTGATTGGTTTTGATTGGGAACAGTTCTGACCATTGACAATGTGTATTTTCTAGCGTTTTCTATTTGTTTTTACGAGATGATAATTGAGAATATTTGGGGTTAGCATCATGTTTAACATCTGAGAAACTGAAGGAGCAATTACTCTGGAACCCTGCTGGAACAAGGTTTTTAAGATTTTTTTACCTTATTGCCCCCAAGACCTGTTTGTGAAAAAAGAGGACCATTCCGCGTACTGTATGTTCTGGGTTTAAGTGTTGTTTAAGAATTGGTTGGTTTTTTTTTTCATATTAAATTGGACAGTCGGTCATTCCCGCAGCAGAACTTTATATAAAACCATTCCCAATTTATTCACCAAACTTGGCACGAAGATAGATCTGGTGTTGTACTGGTGCCTTTTGGTAGTTTTTTGCATTCCTGAATGAAATATTGGGTTTTCTTTTTAGCAGAACTTCCAAACCTTCCAATGCTCCGCTTCCAACTTGTTATATAGTCAACATTTGACGTAGTCATAACCAGTTGACATATATATGAAGAGTATATGCCCACTGCGAGCTATATTGATGAATCTGTCGTCTTGTTGACCTTGTTTTACATGAAAGGAAATTCAGCGTTAGTTTTGATGTTAAGAATATCAAAACACACCAAAGGTGTTTCTATAAATCTAATTTACTCATATCATATCTGTATACAGAAGAAGGAATAGGCATGCACAGATGTTATTGTGTTATGCAAAGCTATGCACCTTCGTGAAACCTTTCCTTAACGCGTTAAGGTGTTCCCAGAAACCTATGGCAGCATCTTGATTTAGTGATGGCGTTATATTGTACCCCAACGGCGTTTCTTACAATCTGAGATAATAATATATAATTGTAATAACAATCAATAGTTCAAGGCTAAATCTAGATGTAACTATCTGAGCGTAACTACCCTTCTTAAAACCAACCACAGAACATTAACTTAGTGACTTTTAGACCTCAGTGATGGTTCTTCTATACTATCGATGACAGCACAAAACATCCTCAGACAATCATTCATGTAGATTAACACCTGCAAGGAGCCACAGGTGTACACCCTGCACAACGCATTAGACGGGCGGGTGTTCGTCCCTGTGTTTGACAGATGCGCCACAAGTGCAACTTCTTTGGCAAGATTCTACCCTAACACGCAGTATGGCTACAACAACCGGAGTCTGTTGGTCACCACACTTGAGGTTTGTGTACATTTCATATAAATATGCAAAGACTGAATATGCAAAGACTATGAGTGTGCAGGGGCTATGAATAAGCAAAGACGTCAGGGTGGTGTTGATGGTGGGACCTTATCAGTAAAGATCGTCTTACTTTGTCCTCGTGGAGCCCGAAATAGAGATTGGGTGGGCACGCTCTTTAAATCGTATAATAACTTTTCATAGAACTCGAAGCTCATGTCCATGACTCTGGTTGGACTGTCCCAGACTCGAATATTACCGGTCCGCTGTGATATATCTGTAGCTGCAATGACGCTGACTTCTGTGTACTTCAAAGACTCATGTGAATTCTAGTACTTGGGTCACTCGCCATCCTGGTACACTCACATTCGGATTGGGGCATCCAATCGCCAACTCCCTAAATATAGTATGAAAGTGTAATCCAAAATATACCCAAAAAAATGAACCCAAATACAATTTTCTATTGTAGGCCCCCGTGTATGTCTATAAGAGAATCACCAACGGTAAAGCAGAGTATACTGGCTACGTGTTTGATGTCTTAGAAATACTCTCAGCGAGGCTTAACTTCAGGTGGGTAGCTGCGTGTGTGCGTGCGTGCGTGCGTGTGTTCGTGCGTCTATTTGTATGTATAGTGTGTCAGTTATGTGCGTATGTTGTTGAAGAAGCTGCACCCGGCACCCTTCCAGATAAAACACAACGTTCTCTAAGTAATCGAATCTGGCCAAGAGTATCCAATGACTGACATCATGAACATGTCATGCGTGTTCTCGTTAGTCGCCTGTTACGACGAACATTGGCAGCTGAACGCCGCTTAAACAACATGTACCGACTTTTGATTCATCATCATTACCCGTGTAAATCATGGTTGGTCTGCAGTAACTACTGCTTGTTGAACTAACGGGATCGGGTAGTCAGGCTTGCTGACTTGGTTCACACATGTCATCGTATCCAAATTGCGTAGATCGATGTTCATGATGTTGATCACTGCATTGTCTGGTTTGGACATTGGATTCTTCACAGACCACAGGCATATAGCTGGAATATTGCGTTAAACAAACAAACAAACGTATCAGACTGACTAAGTTTCAATGCAGGTTCATATTACGTGCGTTACGTTTCTGTTTAACATGACTATCTCACATAGACACAACATACGGCCTTTAACGCATGGATTAAAGACCGCCACAGACCAAATGATAACCACATGGTTTTCTGAGGGACATTTAGGCAGTTTTGGACCCAACCCTAAACCCGGCGATCAAAGTAATATGCACCACACGTACTTGAAATGCTGAGATTAACTCCTTCAGTAACATGGTTCAACACCTTCGAAAATTTACAAATTCTGTTTTTATATCACAACATCATCTGGCATCTAGATAAAATAAACTGCGTCTCTGCATCTACGTAGCTTCGAAATGATGTCTTGAGCCATCTAATGAAAACAACTGCCTTCCTTTGAGTGTTTTTTTTTGTTTAAGAGCCATTTATTTCAGCCCGCACTAAAAGTAAATATGATCCTCACTCAATGCATCCTTGTACAGACTTAAGTGGCAATGTGCAGTTTGATCTGGTTTGTCGAGGATTCTGCGTGTTATCTGTGAAACAAATACCCGATGTTATAAGGAACACTTTTTTCGTACCCAACAGTTATGAGGTCATACAGCCAGCGGATGGAAAATGGGGCGTACTGGAAAATGGTCAATGGAACGGAATGGTGGGCCAGCTAAGCAGAAGGGTAAATATACAGAAATACAGGCGGTAAATATAGTTATAACCCTTTGAACGAATAAGTCCGATTTGAATAAACGTCAAGAAATATTACAAGCTTATCGTGAATTGATTTCACAAGCGCATGTAGGACGGTGGGGCAGTCTAGTGGTTAAGGCGTTCGCTCCTCAAGTCGAAAACCCGGGTTCGATTCTCAACATGGGTACAATGTGCACAGGTATCTTTGGTCTTGATATTGCTAGATTATTGCTAAAAACGGTTTAAAACTAGACACACTTTCATGTAGTGATGCCTCAGAATGGCCCGTGAAGGTGTGGGTTACATTTGATCTTCAGCAAAACATGCTTGTCTTTCTAGGTGAAAACGAAGCAGACGAAAACTAACTTGCTGACAGATGCCATTGCATCCCAGTTGCGTAGATAGATGCTCATGATATTGATCATCTGGCTTGTATGGTCCAGACTCGGTTATTTACAGACCGACATACAGCTGCAATATTCGAAAGTTCAGCTTTGAACAACAACAAACAAACAAAACCATGATGAATTTATACCGGTTTCACGTGTTTCCTTCAGGAGGTGGACATTGCATCGGCCGACTTGTCTGTACATCATGGGAGGTCCCAGGCCATTGACTACATCTTCCCATCGTTTCAGAGCGACAAACTGGACATTATATACAGGAAGAGAACCGATTCCACTGGACATTTGTTCTTCGTTGCCAAACCCATACAACCAGGCGTTTATCTTACATACGCTGCGGTAGTAGTAGGCCTGTTAATGTTATTCTTCTTGGTCGAACACCACTGCTTTTTCGAAAACGGAGCAGTGTGTGGATCGACACACGCTGCTTGTCGGCAGGTTGCAGAGATAGCCTGGGAATTTGTTGGGTCTGTTTTCAGACAAGGTATGCTATTATTTATCAGCTAAATTGATCTTCAGTGTCGATCCATATGCATGCATGTAGCCTGTGTTACGGTTAAGAATTTACCGTGAAAAACAATGTAAGAAATCCCCTGTGAACCAGCAAAACAGAACAAAGACAAGTTTAAAATATTCAGATATTGTATTTAGGCAGTGAGAAAGCAAGATAGATAAACAATGTCACAAGTCAATATTACAACATCGATTTCAAATACACTACAAATGCGACAAAATCTAAGGCAATGGGGCACAAAATATAATACAGCAAACTCACCAAAATCTTAGTGTGAGAGAGACACAGTTGTGCAGAATGTTAACACAGCGATCTGTCTGACAGCGGTTATGAAGTTGAAGCGTTGGCAGAGGCAGAAAGCTATAAACTCCAGCGAATGAATGTCTGTGTGCATCTGTGTCGCTGACAACACGGCAACTAACCTTTATATATACTTGCAGTCGGTTCCAGAAAGTACGAGCACTTACTCGTCAGCACTCTAGAATGCCCTCGAAACAGTCTCCCGGAAGTAAACAAACAGGAAGTCAAAGGCAGATAATTCCCGGACAAGCCTGCCGCCAAAATCCTAAAAATACGGATCATCTATTATACGAAATGTGACCCATTATAATTATTATTCAAAGCACTAAACATCGTGACCCAATAATAATTATTACTTAATTAACAACAATATATACAGAAAATACACACTCGTAACACCTGTGACACCATGTGATGTTTTGGCATGACATCGGGTTGTTTGAGCCACCGTGTGATCCTTTCCATGACATCAGGTTGCTTGAGTCACCGTGTCATGCTTTGGCATGACATCAGGCTGCTTTTGACACCATGAAATGTTTTGGCATGACATCAGGTTGCTTGTGCCATTGCCTGATGCTTTGGTATGACATCAGTTTTTTTTTTGTGCCACCGTGTGATGTTTTGGCTTGATATCTAGTTACCTGTGCCAGCGTGTGGTGCTTTGGCATGACATCAGGCTGCTTTTGACACCATGAAATGTTTTGGCATGACATCAGGTTGCTTGTGCCATTGCCTGATGCTTTGGTATGACATCAGTTTTTTTTTGTGCCACCGTGTGATGTTTTGGCTTGATATCTAGTTACCTGTGCCAGCGTGTGGTGCTTTGGTATGACATCCGGGCTGCTTGAGCCACCATGTGATGCTTTGAAATGACATCTTGTTGCCTATGCCACCGTGTGATGCTTTGGTTTTATATCTAGTTACATGTGCCAGCGTGTGGTGCTTTCGCATGACATCTTGTTGCTTGTGCCACCGTGTGATGCTTTGGCATGGTATCAGGTTGCCTGTGCCACGGTGTGATGATTGGGCATGGCATGCTGTTG
The DNA here is from genome assembly GCF_037392515.1 of Haliotis asinina. Classification (NCBI taxonomy): domain Eukaryota; kingdom Metazoa; phylum Mollusca; class Gastropoda; order Lepetellida; family Haliotidae; genus Haliotis; species Haliotis asinina. The sequence goes on along the minus strand of NC_090287.1, from coordinate 33,603,776 downwards.
TCTGTGTCATCGTGTGAAACGATAGTGGTACAGTTTGTTTCCTGTGCCATCGTGTGATGTTTTGGCATGATATCTGTTACCTGTGCCATCGTGTGATGTTTTGGCATGACATCTGTTACCTGTGCCATCGTGTGATGTTTTGGCATGACATCTGTTACCTGTGCCATCGTGTGATGTTTTGGCATGACATCTGTTACCTGTGCCATCGTGTGATCAAATAGTATGACATCTTGATGCCGTTGTCTTTTGTGTAAAAAAATCAGACAAATAAAAATGCCTTTGGCATTAACTATGTCATGTTTAATTGTGCAGGTAATATGACCAGCCCTTCAATAAACTGAGAAATACTTGATATCATTATACGTAATGTAATCTCTACAGGATTTCAAACTCAACCAAGACGAAATGCGTCCCGGATTCTCCTGGCCTCGTCGTGGTTGTTAACAATCGTTATAACGACCATATATAGTGCTAACCTCATGGCCGCCCTAACAGCAGGTACAGAGACGGTACGGATATCCAGCATCAACGACCTTGTCGACAGCAACTACAGCACTGGCATGTTTCCCTCCGGTACACCGTACGATGTCCTGCGGGTAATTCTAAACTTTTATTTATGATGAAAAAAAAGACTTTCTAAGTTATATTCATACTAATATGGTGATGCGTTGTCCTGTGCATAAAGCTCAGGTTTCAAAATGAGTTGAACTTAAGCAGCGTTGGACACGGCAAGTCTTTGGATGGATGATCGTGTTTTACAGCTTGACACAAGACTTCAGTCCGGCCCCACAACACAGCACATGTAGTACACATGGTCTCACCTTAGGCAAGTGAGTTTGCTCAAAATTGCCTCTGTTCACCCATCAGAAAATGGGTACCTGGTGGGATACGCCCTGTGCCTATAACCTCCTAGCACCTCACAGGCAGCATGGGTTGGGTTATCAGGGGTAATAATGCGCTGTCTGCGCTATGAGCAAACTGTCGGCGTGGATTAAGTGACAATGGACACATTATTATCAATTGAAATTATAAATTGATTAATAATTATTATACTTTTTACGTGAGTAGGTCTTTGTTTCATCTGGGACTTTGTGTGTCCGTTCTACTAAAGTAATGCCACTGAATAATTCCTGCATGTCCTTGATCACCTGTATACCATTCAAAGAAAGTAGGGGATATTCCATTTTGCGAGCATGCCGCTAGACAATGCCATTGCAAATGAGACGTTCTTGCATGAGGTATTAGCATTGCTCTTGTTACTCTTACGACTAATTATCAGTCGCATAAACCATAACATGATCCCATGTTCTATACTCCTTGTCCTTTATAAAAAATACAAGACACGCAGATCTGACACCAATCAACGTTGGTAAAAAAACGTCGAGGGAACAAATTTTTCCTTCAATAACGCCATAAATCGCTTTCACAGTATGACAAAAGAATAACTCCTAAACTCAGTTGTGTAAAGCTGGTAAAACCCTCAGTCCAACATCGTTGTCCTTCAATATGTTTGGGTCTTTGAATGGCACTTAGAAATGATACACGTAAGGAATAGAGTTTTCTGCATGTAGACACCGTCATTATGAGGAACACAACGTTCAGAGTAAATCCTTACTCCATCGCTAGGTAAGGATATATTCCCACACGTTGTGTTCCTCGCAATAAAGATGTTGACATCCATGAACTCTCCCTTCCTTTACAATGATTGATTCCGCTCTTTGTACAGTCATCAGAAAAACTCGTGCTGAGGCGGCTTTACGACAAGATGCTGAAATTAAGTGAGCAGGATGCTGGAATTTTCAGCAGTGACGAGGACTCTCACATGGCACGTGTCATGAATGGGGAACATTCTTTTATCATATACAAGTCCAGCGCCGAGGTATACATGGCCACGGACTGCCTCCTTGGGCTCATTGGAGAGCCTGTAAATTCGGAGTATGAGGAGATTACCTTTGGAGTAGTGAAAGGATCCTCCCTGAAGTCCGACTTTGATAGCATGTACGTTACAATTTGTTTTAGTCAACACATTTCATTGTTGTGCAGTTTATGTTGATAATGGTCCCTATCTTCAGCTGTTGGCGATCTATAGCCAGGTTTTATACTTATAGTGCTCTTTGTTTTAACTTCCCATGCTAGTTTTACTTCCCATTGTGATCTTCTGGTGGTTTTACTGTCTTTCGTCGACTGGTTTTTATCATATACATATATTCATTTTCTATTTCAAGAATGATCTCGTCATGATATGGCTGCAATATCGCTGATGTGACGTTAAATTTTAACTCATTCACTCACTCACTCACGCACTCACTCACTCACTCTGTTGATAATGACTGAATGAGGATTTACGCCGTTGTTAGCAATATTCCAGCATTATCATGGCTCGGGGCACCATTACTTCGTTTGATCGGGCTTATATGGGGAATCGCATAGGGACTTCTGTCGCTTAGAAACGGCGTTCGAAAGACATAAAGGTGTATAAACCCTACCCTAGTACTATATAAAAGGAAAGGGATGTAACGATGAAACCACCCCTTCCTCGATCAAAGTTACATGGCTTTCGATCCGTTGGCCTGGACGGGGCCTTAAAAATATTTTACGCGGTGACGTGTGGCTATGATCGAAGAAGGGGTGGTTTCTTTTCGTTACATCCCTTTCCTTTTATGTAGTACTAGGGCATGGTTTTTACACCTGTATGTCTTTCGAACGACGTTTCTAAGCGATACAAGTCCCTGTGGGGAATCGAACACCGTATTTCGACGTGACGAGCTAACGCTTTAACCACTAGGCTGTACATATAATTTTACATAAAATCATAGATATAGATATGCATATGTTTCGTCATCAATTTGAAGGTTTGACATAATAGCTTAAATGTGCGTGATGTCTCCTTTATGCCCCGTTAAGAACTTACCTCGGTGGTAACAAGTTTTCCCAAACACTACTTCCGGACAAAAATAAGATTGTACACGGTGATGTGTCGCCTTGAATTAATAGTTTACATGTACATACATGTGGCATAGTACATGCTTGTTTCAGCATGAGGCATGTTAAGTGAAATATGGACTGTATATCTCAGCGCGTGTGTGTGTATGTGTGTGTGTGTGTGTGTGTGTGTGTGTGTGTGTGTGTGTGTGTGTGTGTGTGTGTGTGTGTGTGTGTGTGTGTGTGTGTGTGTGTGTGTGTGTGTGAGAGAGAGAGTAATGTCAGAGGACAATATTGCCTGTTGAGACTGTCAATCTGATTTCAGCATTTACTCGCTGAAAGAGAGCGGTATGCTGAATGCCTTGTGGAAGAAGTGGACGGCTGGCAGCAATAACGGCAAATGTGGAGTGGACAGAAGAGGCAAGCCCATAACACTGAGGGAGATGGAAGGAGTCATGCTGGTGGCTGGTGGGGGACTGTTGCTGTCATTGCTAGCCGTACTTGTAGAACTGTGTGCACGGCATCTTCTCAAGACTGATTGCTTTTAAATTTATTTGTTTGCAGTCTAACGATGCCAAGTGTTTGATGTGCATTGACATGGCAATGTATGATTGGTTATTCGACTTTTGTCTGCATCGAACATGGATTTAGTGAGCGAGTGAATTTAGTTTTACACCGCATTTGGCAGTTTTCCAGCTATATGGCAGCGGTCTGTACATAACAGAACCTGGACCAGACAATCCAGTGATCAACATCATGGACATCGATCTGCGCAACTGGGATACGATGACATATGTGAACTAAGTCAGCGACAAGCATGGGCTGCTGAAGGCCTATTCTACCCCGGGACCTTCACGGGTCGTATCTTGTTGACATACAGCGAGCATGACCACCAGATAATGTTAGTTACAAGCATGTGTTTATGAAGACCAATTTCCAACCGGATTTTCAGGGATCAGCTTCTACGTGTATTTATAATATACATAACAAACAAAGCTTGGCTTCATTACATCATTTTCTATAATGAACTATTGGCTGTGCGCAATCACAGTTTTACTACCAGCGTGATACAACGTGAGACGTGTTTATAACAACTGGATTACATGTCATTACGACAGGAAACCATGCCGAATTGTGTGTCAACACGACGGCAAAGCGGATGATTTCGGTCATGAGAACGTTAGACGGGTTCATTCACTGGTGCAAGATTAGTACATTTGGCAACAAGGAATGGAAGCAACCAAGAGGGGCGGTGGAGTAGCGTAGTGGTTAAAGCGTTCTTTCGTCAGACCGACGGCCCGAGTTCGATTCCCTACTATGTACCCTGTGTGAAGCCCATTTCTGGTGTGTCCCGCCCTGATATAGCTGGAATAATGTTAAAAGCGGCCTAAAACCATACTCACTCACTTTGAAGTTAATCATATTAAATACCCGATCTGCTGAACGTTTTGAGATATAATTTCGCAGATTATGAAACTATGTTTGTCAAACTGTAATTACTTATTTTACTTATTCAAGCACTGCATTATGAAAATAAAGTTGATGTATGTTCAAGTCGTCGATTCGTGTACAATATGATGTGTATCATCAGTGAGGGTGGAGTAACACGGATGGAAACTGTGAAACAATCTGTTTTTACATATACCTTTTATTTCCAAGTGTGTAATTTTAAATACTGTTTAAGAATTGCAGAAGGAGAATGTATTCTTGAATAAGTCCCCAAACAGACAAATAGTCTTTATAACATATCTCAAAGTGGTGAATTCGTGGATAGTCCTTTCATGATATATGCGGTGTCCACGGTTCCATGTAACCTTGTCTGACCACCTGATCCCGTTAGTCGCGTCACAAGAAAAAAAATGTTGATTTACAAAAATTTACAAAATTTAAATGTCATATTTACAAACATTTACAACGATTGTAAAGGTGATGTTTACAAGGATTGTAAATGTTTGTAAATTTAGGAAGGATGTTACTGCTACTTCTTTCAATTTTGCCATTTCTCAAGAATCCACGTGACTCTTTAAACTTACTAATTTATTATTTCTTTTGTTCTGTTAGAGTTCTTACTGTTGATATGCATAATGGATCTTGCATGTGACATATTTATTCATGAAAAGTGAAGGAATAAGCCATATTTTGTGTAGTCCATTTGTGCTTTATATCAATGCAACTGCGTCTGGTGAGTGAAAACATGAAAGTTCATGTGTACGGCCAGCATTGATCCATATACCAAATACTTGTGTCTGTTAAAACAGATGTCTTGCCTTTGTTCGAGATCATCATCCCAAGCTCATTCCGATGATTTTACCACTCTACGCCATGGGAACTATATGCATTCTCTAAATAACACCTGTCACTAGACCTTTTATGTTGGTGCTCATTAACGGTGTTATGCAATTGGCGTATTCAAGAAATCTCATAAACATGTCAATAGATAATTGGTTGTGATGTCAGTACGTGTGGATTGGAGCAAGTAGTCAAATGAATTAATAAAAATCATTGTGTAACAAGATTTATATAATCATTTACAAGAATTATGTTACAGAATATTTAAATGGTGCGTGCCGGTCTATCATTTGTTTGTTTATGTTCGGCGTACATAAATTTTTAATTTATTATTCATACATAAAACATAACTTACATAACTGTACAATCTGCTTTGCATTTGGTGACTTTCGTGAATATAAGAAATTCTTAAAGTGCTACACAATCATACATCATCAGTGTCAACAGTGATAGTTCACTTCATACACAAACGTTTCCATACTCTGTTATGGTCTTCCTTTCTGCTTGAAGATGTTTTTTTGTCTTAAGTCTATGGTTACTTCGGTGAGCATCCACAATTTTACCATCAACACACCAAAAATAATTATCTTACCAATAACATTCTCGTAAATGCTCTATATTGATACAATTAGTTTGTATGCGTGGAATGCACTTTACAAAGGTAAATAAACCAAAGTTCTAATACAAGATTATCATATGACAAATCACGCTGTTAATTCTTCAATCATATATAGTATCAAATCTAGAAGAAGCAGTGACGAAGAGTTAGGCAGATCTTAAGATGGACAGATTATTAAGATCAGATAATTCACTATTTCCATATGAGATTGTCTTCAAGCTTTACCCATGTTTGTTATTCAAATTTATATACATATGTGACAAAACATGCTGCATTTAAATTTTGTATTGTATCTTGTATGGTACCGGTGTCGATATAAACTGTAAAACTGTTCACAATCCCATGTCATTTTTTACCAATAAAAAACAAACACAATAATTAAGGACAAAAAATGAGATGTGTAAATCATTCCCTCTGCTGGTGATGGCTGTGTGGGATTAATTAAACGACCAAACCCAGTTGAGCATGCCTTATAATTCTCTTACTCTTAAAATAAACAACTTCAGTCCAAAGAGGATTCCACTAGTGGGATTTTCTGGCCGATTTGAGTTAGTGTTTTGATAACGCTTAGTCTTGATGAACAATAGTCTATTTCAACAACATGGTCAATTGGTAAAATTCATATTAAAGTGACATACCTTTATTTACATGTTTCACAAACCGTTGTGTACAAGTGCACTGTCCATTGTATTTCTTGGTTGGAGAAGTTACAGAGAGGAAGAGTACCTCAAAGTAATTTGATGACCTTTTGAGATCTAAATACATATATGAACACCCGATGGGAAAATGCAGTTGATCATTGCACACCGACATACGGACATTTTTGCTATCGTTAATTTGAGACTTTACATCTACAAAGCCGTTCAGAATGTCTGTCAGCGATATTTCTTCAGAGGGCACATTCAGCTCAGGTGAGTATATTGCAGATGATGCAAGTATATTATTTGTAAAATCAGTAAGGCAACCCTGATGATGCCATGTGTTCCTTCAGCAGCATGGTTGTTGAGAAATCTTACACTCAAGACTACCATATCATTTAGCAGGGATCTCAATATACAGAGTCGTAGAGTATCCCTGCCATTCAGTAAGTGTTTAGTATATTGAATCACGATATGAGAACAACAGCCCGACTAATTGGCTGATCAAAGGGTTATTACATTTCATAAATATCCTTCCTGGGACTTAATCAAGCTATGGGGGTGGAATATATTCCCCAGGTAACACCAGCTGTGGTTGAGCTGAAGGATTACCTGTTGCTTGTAATTTCAGTCATAATGTATAATCAGTATAAGACTGATTTTGGACATATTCTTACAAATGTAAAATGTTCTGTTTTATGTTTTAAGAGATAGGTTTCATCAAAAACAACAATGACGGAGCAATACAGACTAATCCCAGTATTCATGCATATACATATTTTGGGTTCCCATATCACACGTCATTATATGGATGGAATAGTGACTTTAATAGATATATCCTTTTCAAAATCGCTAAGGCATTTCACAATCAAATTTAACACAAATATATTTTAAAAACTAAATTGATTGTTTATTCCTTTGTGAATGTTTGTAACGTTTTCAGACAAGATATTCTTATACGATGTTGTATTAGCAGTAATTCGACTTTATTTAAGACTTTAGTTGTAATACCTGCTAGTCATTTTGTTAGGTTTTTCAAAATGCTAATTGCATTTTCCCCATGAATTTACTTTCACAGACAACTGTGAGGCAGGCTCTACGGAATGCTGAGTCTGTAGGAGGAATGACCCTAAATCCACAACAGACGTAAGAATATACTTTAATATGATTTAAATACAGTAACTGCAAGAGTTTCACTGCATTAAACCATTCAACAAGTAAAACTTCAGGTGTTTCTACAATAACCTCGACATGAATTTATCTTCATTGTGCTGACAATAAATTTAGAATTGTATTTTGTTAGGTTGGAAACAGGGCAGAATAAGGACTCTAAGGCAGCTCTCCCTGTTATTCCGCACGCTGAGTTTCAAGGTATTGCAGTTCTGCTTAATGCTCAGTCCTATATGCATCAGTGCACAACAAAAAATGAGCATAACCCGCTGTCATATAAATAAGAATGCTCATTTCTTGAGCTCCAAGCCGTAAAATTATGTAACAAAATGTGATGTTCATGGGCGATTTTGTTCAACCGTTTGAATCGGGTGCATGTGTTTGGTGACGACTTCTTGCTATAATTCTGTAATCACTCTATGATATACGTCAGTTTTATTGAAACATAAAGTTTCTGTCAGGGTATTGTATTTTGTTTGTTGCAGTGGCTATGACAAGATGTTTGCAGACAAAAAAAGAAACCGTCTCAAGAAAGAAAAACAACCAAAACAAACACAATGATGTCATGAGAAGAAGTTCCAGAAAAACTACAGTAAGTAAACATGAAAACCAATTTAAGTAGCTTTCGGGAATCAAGAATTAGATGAAATTTTTTTAAGTGGATGCACTACATAACTTGGCTTACCATCAATTAGAAAGGAAGAAGGCATGTTAATTGATGAATCTTAACTGAGATGATATCAATTAACAAGGCATTAGGCCTTGTTAATTAATGAACCCTTACTGACATGACTTGCTCATCAATGAACAAGGGATTAGGCCTTGTTATGTGTTGAGGCTTTGTTCAAGGCTGGGAGATACAGTAACAATCATCCCACAGTATTAATCCATGTGATCTTTCAAAGGAGAAAAAAAGTTGTACCATACAACACATGTGTTCTAATGCACTAAATACACAAGTATCAATAATACCTGCTATGAGATTATGAGAATAACCATTGATTCTATTTCCACATTGGTTTACCATTCACTTAATGCAAGTATAATCATAGTGACTGTTTTCTTCAGAAATCGAGTCGAAGGGATGCAACAGGCAGACCTCCCCAGCCATAAGAAAGCAAAATATGAACAAGTATTAAAGAATGAACAACTACAATGCTACCCCATTGTTTTTTATTGTATATTTGATAATAATGTGTAACATATTTTCCGTAAATTTGTAAATGGAATGTTTTTGTATGAAATTTAATCTTCCTCTTGTTATAATCTGTTAATAAACATCTAGTGTAAGCTTGACACTGTCTATTTGTTTTGGGATACTAGTAATTTAATTTGCATGAAAGACGGGAGTATTATAAACGTGAAACAAATTCCGCATTAAAGAATACCATTTCCATCAACAGTGCAGTATTGACCATGGAGCACTATCAAGCGAACATCAAATTTATTTCAATGTTATGATATGCTAAATTCCTTGTTCACGCGTCATAAACCAAATTCAGCACATTACAACTTTCACCACCTAAACAACCCACTCCTCGGCGCATTATCGCGATGATGACACTGCAAGATGTCAAACCAGTCTATAACTCCTCAGAAACAATTTCAAAATGTTTTTTTTATCCAAGTTTTTATCCAATAAAGATGTAGCAGAGTAGCGAGGGAAATGGAAGCAGTGTGACTCGCCACACCTCAAATATGGTTCCTATGCCATGTGAATAAACTGACAATGCACAAAGTCGAACGAAGGACTCCACCCCGCTAGGCCGCTACCCGCTAGTCCGCGACGGGTAAATGACGTAATTCAGTACCGCTAGCCCGCTAAGCTGCTGTGCTGTTCTAATAATTTACTCCCTCTGGATGGGATGATGCCGAACGAAGGCCATTCTGTGTTTTTACAGGCACAAGGTGGATAAGAACTTACTAGTATTTGGCGTTACCACTGTTGATCACGAGATAAAAAAAAAAACAACATATGAAATGTCAACATGTCAAATATTCCACCACTATAAGTATTAGTAACATATATTCCATTATATCAGTTCTGCTGTTTGTAAGAAAATAATAAAATTACAAGCATACTATCGCGATTCAGAAGTGCAATATGTTGTACCAGGGAGCCTATATAGAGTATTGTAGAGTATCCCTGGTTGTACTTGGACTTTTGTCCCTCGTAACGAAGCCCGCGGGAGACCAAACCCAGTCATAGATTGTGGATGTGCACTCAAGTGTAACGACGGTTACCGATTGTCTGCTTCATTTGCTGATACGCCGAGCGCTCATAAGGTGGGGCCCATAGTGTGTTCAGAAAGATGATGTGTTTCATGGGCAGTTTAGAAGTATGGCAAGTCACAAGAAAGTAAGATTCTTTATGGATAACAACTTTTTGTATTGTATATGATGTGTCGTTTCACTATGGATTGATATACCGTTGTCAAACAAAATCATATACACCATGTTGTTATCCATAAAGAATGTATGTAGAGATGTTGGGTTTTGTAAACCCATCTCTGAATTTGCGTTCGATCCAATCAAAAATCATCTCAGTAGAGATGGTGAACGACTGGAAACTGTAATTCGTCCAAGTACAAAGCAGGACTTGAAACTGACAAGCGTTTGCACCAGTTTCCGTGAGATCCAGTCATCCGAGAAAAACGGATGTAGTTTCTTTGCAACCCATAGACATAAAAACATGTCATATGTACAAGTATCACGCCTGCTTAATTACATAATGTGGCTGAGACAGGACCCGGATGCATGAGTCATCAATCAATTTATTTTGTTTATGGCGTATAGCCTGATAGGTGTTAAGTTTAAATTGCATGTGGTCAATGATTGAAGCTGTGTATTGCATATTGTCTTTAGCAGACAGGCAGCCATACATATAGGTATCGATAAACCAGACATTAAACTTTCTCTTTTTATGTAACGAGTAGATTATTTACTTGTTTGTGTACACAACCAAGATTAGACTACTGCTCACGATCTCATACTCCGGGCATGCATACTGTTTCAAGCTCCGTGAACCTATTCACAGCGCATGCGGTATGAGCGCAGCGCAGCACAACTGTTGAAACAACTTCTTCCCCCAGCGCTGGGGGAAATTTAGTGAATCGCTTGAACTCCGAATTCGCGGGTTTTCTCCATCGCGTTTTTTTTCTTTATTGGTTGAATTGGCATTTTTTATGATTTGTTTCGGTAACTGCATACCAAAAGGTATCAGCATCTGCAAAGTTGTGTTTTCCTTTTTCATGTGACCTTTTAGAAAGTTTCGTTCCATGAGATAACCTATCAAAATAATACAACATATCAATAATGCCCTATGTTCCAGGGTGGGCAGTTCTCTCTGGAGGTCTTGATGTTTCTTTTTCTTTGGGAGCAGTGTCTGGCTATCACTATGTTGCACCATGTTCAGTTTATTAATTTGCGTCTCCAGTCCAACATGAAATTTATCATCTCGAAAACGTTGGGATGGGCTTTTCCAACAAGTTACTTTAACCTCCCATGCCAACCTCCAACCTGTTATTTGTCCAGGGCACATTTCTGTCATGGGCTTCCATTCCTGAAGGTTATTGTTTAGTTATGTTAAAGATAGCAGTATCTGTTAACTGCAACTAGCCCGTGTACAACAGGTGTAGTCCCACGAAGCCTAAAATTATTCAGTTGGCTTATGGGACTTCATGCCTCAATGATTTTATGGGATTATGGTGGATTGTTGCTTGGCTGACCACAGAAAGGAAGAAGCAACAGAAACAAAAAAAAAATCAAATATGTTTGTGAAATATTTCAAAAGGTGACCTATCCCATCTGTATCACTGGTACTACTGGTAAAAGTTGGATCGACCACATGAATTATAGCAACATATACTATCATGTGTTATGTTATCACAACACAATCTCTATCATTTAGCATATTATCAGAGGTGACAAGGTGATATTGTTTATGGTTTATTGTTATTAACTGTTCTCAAACACAAAATAAGTGGGATACTGAGTCCGAATTCTTTTCTAAACAGCTTGCACATAGTGAAAGACACACCCATGCATCTTCACTCCACCGAACACTGTAGTAAGAGCATCAGCATCCTACCCCTAACACAGTGACCCCTGTCCACTGAACAGTGGTCTGTCCCACTCTTATTTCACGCCCCAATTACCTCATTAATTATGTCGACGGGTCAAACTGCAATTAGCCTTTGGGATTTATTAGGTGTGAATTTGAGGCCTTAAGGACCGTTTTACCATCACCCACCAGTTATCTCCACTTCAGGATCTCGTAAATATCTTGTAAACATCATCTTTCCAAAATTGTAAATGTCTTGTAAGCATCAGCTTTCCAAAATTGTAAATGTCTTGTAAACATCATCTTTACAAAAGATTCACAAGCTTGTAAAGGTGAACTTTTTTCCAATGATGCATGCTGGTGACACTGCGCCATGCATTGGTGGATGTTGTGATGTACTCCTGTATGTCGGGGGCGGTGTGCCATGCATTAGTGGATGTTGTGGTGTACTCATGTATGCCAGTGATGGTGCGCTATGCATTGGTGGATGTTGTGGTGTACTCATGTATGCCGGTGGCGTTGTGCCACGCATTGGTGGATGTGATGATGGTGGTTCATGTATGCCTTTGGTGGTGCCCCCTGGATTGGTGGACGTTGTGGTGTACTCATGCATGCCGCTGGCAGTGCCCCATGCATTGGTGGATGTCGTGGTGTGCTCATGTATGCCAGTCGCGATGCGCCATGCATTGGTGGATGTGATGGTGGTGGCTCATGTATACCGATACTGGTGCGCCGTGCATTGGTGTTGTGGTGTACTCATGTATGCCAGTGGCGTTGCACGATGCATTGGTGGACGGTGTGGTGTACTCATGCATGCCGGTGGAGGTGCTCCATGCATTGGTGGATGATGTGGTGTAGTCATCTATGCCTTTGGCGGTGCGCTGTGCATTGGTGGATGTGATGGTGGTGTCCCATGCATTCGTGGATGTTGAAGTGTACTCATGTATGTCAGTAGCGGTGTGCAATGCCGGTGGCGGTGCGACATGCATTGGTGGATGTGACAGTGGTGGTTCATGTATGAGGGTGGTGATGCACGATGCATTGGTGGATGTTGTGGTGTACTCATGTATGCCGGTGCTGCTGTGCCATGCTTTCGTGGATGTTATGGTGTACTCATGTATGCCGCTGGCGGTGCACCATGCATTGGTGGATGTGATGCTGGTGGCTCATGTATGCCGGTGCTGGTTCCCCATGCATTGGTGGGTGTTGTGCTGTACTCATGTATGCCGGTGGTGGTGCCCCATGCATTGCAGGATGTTGTGGTGTAATTACGTATGGCAGTGGCTGTGCGCCATGCATTTGTGGATATGATGGTGGTGTCTCATGTATGACTGTGGTGGTACCCGATTCCTGGGTCGATGTTGTGGTGTACTCATGTATTTCTACGGTCGTTCACCATGCATTGGTGGGTGTTGTGCTGTACTCATGTATGCCGGTGGTGGTGCCCCATGCATTGCAGGATGTTGTGGTGTACTCATGTATGTCGGTGGCAGTGTGCCATGCATTGGTGGATGAGACGATGGTGTCTCATGTATGCCGGTGATGGTGCCCAAAGGAATTCATGGATGTTGTGGTGTACTCATATGTTTTCGCGGTGTGCCATGCATTGGTGGATATGGTGGTTATGTCTCATGTATCAGGGTGCTGGGTCCCCATGCATTGGTGGGTGTTGTGGTGTACTCATGTATGCCAGTGGTGGTGCCCCATGCATTGGTAGATGTTGTGGCGTACCCATGTATGCCGGTGGTGATGCGCCATGGATTGGTGGATGTTGCGGTGTCCTCATGTATGAAAGTGACGGCACACGATGCATTGGTAGATGTTGTGTTGTACTCAAGTTTGTCGGTGGCGGGGTGCCATGGATTTGGTGGACGTTGTGGTATACTCATATATGAAGTTGACAGTGCGTCATGCTTTGGTGGATGTGGTGGTTATGTCTCGTGTATGCCTGCGGTGGTGCCCCACGCATTGGTCGATGTTGTGGTGTACTCATGTATGCCGGTGGAGGTGCGCCATGCATTGGTGGATGTTGTGGTGTACTCATGTATGTCGGTGGCGGGTGTGCCATGCATTGGTGGACGTCGTGGTGTACTCATATATGCCAGTAGTGGTGAACCATGCATTGACAGATGTTGTGATGTGCGCATCTATGCCTTGTGGCGGTGGACGATGCATTGGTGGATGTTGTGGTGTACTCATGTATCCCGGTGGTGGTGTCCCATGCATTGGTGGATGTTCCGGTGTACTCTTGTATGTTTTGGCGGTGTGCCATGCATTGGTGGATGTGATGGTGGTGTCCCATGTATGAGGGTGATGGTGCAACATGCATTGGTGGCTGTGGTGGCTCATGTATGCCGTTGGTGGTGCCAAATGCATTGGTGGATGTTGTGGTGTGCTCAGGTATACCGGTGGCGGTACACGATGCATTGGTAGATGTTGTGTTGTACTCATGTATATCGGTGGCGGTGTGCCATGCATTGGTGGATGTTGTGGTGTACTGATGTGTGCCGGTGGCGGTGGCCCATGCCGGTGGCAGTGCGCCATCCATTGTTGGATGTAATGGTTATGTCTCGTGTATGCCTGTGGTGGTGCCCCAAGCAGTGGTGGGTAATGTGGTGTACTCATGTATGCCGGTGGAGGTTCCCCATGCATTGACGGATGTTGTGTTGTACTCATGCATATCGATTGTGGTGCGCCATACATTGGTGGATGTTGTGGTGTCCTCACGTATGGCAGTGGCTGTGCGCCATGCATTGGTGTATATGATGGTGGTGTCTCATGTATGAAGGTGCTGGTGCACGATGCATTGGTGGATGTTGTTGTGTCCTTATGTATACCGGTGGTGCTGTGGCATGCATTGGTGGATGTTGTGGTGTGCTCATGTATGCCGGTGGCGGTTCCCCATCCATTGGTGGATGTTGTGTTGTACTCCTGTATCCCGATGGTGGTGTACTCCTGTATGTCAGTGGCTGTGCGCCATGCATTGGTGTATATGATGGTGGTGACTCATATATGAAGGTGCTGGTGCCCCATGCATTGTTGGATGTTGTGGTGCACTCATGTATGCTGGTGGCGGTGCGCCATGGATTGGTGGATGTTGTGGTGTGCTCATGTATGCTGGTTGTGGTGTACGATGTGTTGATGGATGTTGTGGTGTAATCATGCATGTCAGTGGCAATGAGGCATGCATTGGTGGATGTTATGGTGGTGGCTTATGTATGTCTCTGGTCGTGCTCCAAGCATTGGTGGATGTCTTGGTGTATTCATGTATACCGGAGGCGGTGCACGATTAACTGGTGGATGTTGTAGTGTACTCACGTATACCGGTGACGGTGCGCCATGCATTGGTGGATGTGATGGTGGTGTCTGATGTATGCCGGTGGTGGTGCCCCATGGATACGTGGATGTTGTCGTGTACTCATGTATACCGGTCGTGGTGCCCCATGCATTGGTGCCGTCTCATGTATGAGGGTGGTGGTGCCCCATGAATTAGTGGATGTGATGGTGGTGTCTCATGCATGTCGGTGGCGGTGGACGATGCATTGGTGGATGTTGTGGTGTACTCATGTATGTCAGCGGCGGTGCCCCATGCATTCATGGATGTTGTGGTGTACTCATGTATGTTTTGGCGGTGTGCCATGCATTGGTGGATGTGATGGTGGTGTCTCATGTATGAGGGTGATGGTGCAACATGCATTGGTGGATGTTGTGGTGTACTAATCTATGCCGGTGGCAATGCGAAATGCATTGGTGGATGTGATGGTGGTGGCTCATGTATGCCAGTGGTGGTGCCCCATGCATTGCAGGATGTTGTTGTGTATTCATGTATGGAGGTAGTGTGTTCCATGCAGTGGTGGATGTTATGGTGTGCTCATGCATGTTGGTGGCAGTGGACGATGCATTGGTGGATGTTGTGGTGTACTGACGTATGTCGGTGACGGAGCGCCATGCATTGGTGGATGTTATGGTGGTGTCTGATGTATGCCGGTGGTGGTGCCTAATGGATTCGTGGATGTTGTCGTGTACTCATGTATACCTGAAAGGGTGCGCCATGCATTGGTGGATGTTGCTGTGTACTCATGTATGCCGGTCGTGGTGCCCCATGCATTGGTGGATGTGATGCTGGTGTCTCGTGTATGTCGGTGGTGGTGGACGATACATTGTTGCATGTTGCGGTGTACTTATGTATGTCAGTGGCGGTGTCCCATGCATTGGTGGATGTTGTGGTGTACTCATGTATGCCGGTGGTGGTGTTCCCTTCATTGGTGGAAGTTGTGGTGTACTCCTGTATCCCGATGGTGGTGTCCCATGCATTGGTAGATGTTGTGGTGTACTCCTGTATGTCGGTGTTGGTGTGCCATGCATTGGTGAATGTGATGGTAGTGTCTCATTTATGAGGGTAGAGGTGGCCCATCCATTGGTGGATGTTGTGGTGTACTCATGTATGCCGGTGGTGGTGCAAGATGCATTGGTGGATATTGTGGATATTGTGGTGTACTCATTTATGCCGGTGGTGGTGTCCCATGCATTGGTAGATGTTGTGGTGTACTCCTGTATGTCGGTGTTGGTGTGCCATGCATTGGTGGATGTGATGGTGGTGTCTCATTTATGAGGGTAGTGGTGGCCCATGCATTGGTGGATGTTGTGGTGTACTCATGTATACCGGTGGTGGTGCCCCATGCATTGGTGGATGTTGTGGTATGCTTATGTATGCCGGTGGAGGTTCCCCATGCATTGGTGGATGCTGTGTTGTACTCATGCTTATCGATTGTGGTGCACCATGCATTGGTGAATGTAGTGGTGTCCTCACGTATTGCAGTGGCTGTGCGCCATACATTGGTGGATATGATGGCGGTGTCTCATGTATGAAGGTGCTGGTGCACGATGCATTGGTGGATGTTGTGGTGTACTCATGTATGCCGGTGGTGCTGTGCCATGCAATGGTGGATGTTGTGGTGTGCTCATGCATGCTGGTGGCGGTGTGTCATGGATTGGTGGATGTTGTGGTTTCCTCATGTATGCTGGTTGCGGTGTACGATGTGTTGATGGATGTTGTGGTGTAATCATGCATGCCAGTGGCAATGAGCCATGCATTGGTGGATGTCTTGGTGTATTCATGTATACCGGTGGCGGTGCAAGATTAATAGGTGGATGTTGTGGTGTACTCCAGTATGTCGGTGGCGGTGTGCCATGCATTAGTGGATTTGATGGTGGTGTCTCTTGTATGAGGGTACTGGTGCCCCATGCATCGGTGGATGTTGTGGTGTACTCATGTATGCCGGTTGTGGTGCCCCATGCATTGGAGGATGTTGTGGTGTGCTCATATATGCCGGTGGCGGTGCCCCATGCATTGGTGGATGTTGTGTTTTACTCATGTATATCGATAGAGGTGCGCCATGCATTGGTGGATGTTGTGGTGTAATTACGTATGGCAGTGGCTGTGCGCCATGCATTTGTGGATATGATGGAGGTGTCTCATGTATGACTGTGGTGGTACCCGATGCATTGGTCGATGTTGTGTTGTACTCATGTATGCCTACGGTGGTTCACCATGCATTGGTGGATGTTACTTTTTTGTATGTTGTGGTGTGCTCATGTATGCCGGTGGTGGTGTCCCATGCATTGGTTTATATTGTGGTGTACTCATGTACACCGGTGGCGGTGCCCCATACATTGGTGGATCAGATGGTGG
This sequence comes from Haliotis asinina, assembly GCF_037392515.1. Classification (NCBI taxonomy): domain Eukaryota; kingdom Metazoa; phylum Mollusca; class Gastropoda; order Lepetellida; family Haliotidae; genus Haliotis; species Haliotis asinina. Next base: position 33,586,383 of record NC_090287.1, on the reverse strand, counting down.
TGGCTCATGTATCCACATGGTACTGTGCCATGCATTGGTGGATGTTGTGGTGTACTTATGTATTCAGGTGCCGGTTCCCCATGCATTGGTGGATGTTGTGTTGTACTCATGCATATCGATTGTGGTGCACCATGCACTGGTGAATGTTGTGGTGTCCTCACGTATTGCAGTGGCTGTGCACCATGCATTGGTGGATATGATGGTGGTGTCTCATGTATGTAGGTGCTGGTGCACGATGCATTGGTGGATGTTGTGGTGTACTCATGTATGCCGGTGGTGCTGTGCCATGCAATGGTGGATGTTGTGGTGTGCTCATGCATGCTGGTGGCGGTGTGTCATGGATTGGTGGATGTTGTGGTTTCCTCATGTATGCTGGTTGCGGTGTACGATGTGTTGATGGATGTTGTGGTGTAATCATGCATGCCAGTGGCAATGAGCCATGCATTGGTGGATGTCTTGGTGTATTCATGTATGCCGGTGGCGGTGCAAGATCAATAGGTGAATGTTGTGGTGTACTCAAGTATGCCGGTGACGGTGCGCCATGCATTGGTGAATGTTGTGGTGTACTCCTGTATGTCGGTGGCGGTGTGCCATGCATTAGTGGATTTGATGGTGGTGTCTCTTGTATGAGGGTACTGGTGCCCCATGCATTTGGTGGATGTTATGGTGTACTCATGTATGCCGGTTGTGGTGCCCCATGCATTGGTGGATGTTGTGGTGTAATTACGTATGGCAGTGGCTGTGCGCCATGCATTTGTGGATATGATGGTGGTGTCTCATGTATGACTGTGGTGGTACCCGATTCCTGGGTCGATGTTGTGGTGTACTCATGTATTTCTACGGTCGTTCACCATGCATTGGTGGATGTTGCTTTTTTGTATGTTGTGGTGTGCTCATGTATGCCTGTGGTGGTGTCCCATACATTGGTGGATATTGTGGTGTACTCATGTACGCCGGTGGCGGTGCCTCATACATTGGTGGATCAGATGGTGGTGGCTCATGTATCCACATGGTACTGCGCCATGCATTGGTGGATGTTGTGGTGTACTCATGTATGCCGGTGGTGGTGCCCCATGGATTGGTGTATGTTGTTGTCTGCTCATGTATACCAGTGGCGGTGCACATTGCTTTTTTGTATGTTGTGGTGTGATCATGTATGCGGTTGTCAGTGCCTCATGCATTGGTGGATGTGATGGTGGTGTATCATGTATGCCGGTGGTTGTGCCTCATGCATTGGTGGATGTTGTGGTGTACTCATGTATGCCAGTGGTGGTGCAAAATGCCTTGCTTTATGAAATGGAGGTTTCTCATGTTTACCGATATTACTGCACCATGCATTGGTGGATGAGATGGTTGTGGCTCATGTATACCGATAGTAGTGCGCCATCAATTGGTGGATGTTGTGTTGTACTCATGTATGCCGGTGGTGGTGCCCCATGGATTGGTGTATGTTGTGGTGTGCTCATGTATGCCTGTGGCTGTGCACATTGCTTTGCTGTATGTTGTGGTGTACTCATGTATGCCGTTAGTGTTGCGCCATTCATTGCTGCATGAAATGGTTGTGGCTTATGTATACCGATAGTACAGCGCCATGCATTGGTGTATGTTGTGGTGTACTCATGTATACCTGTGCCTGTGCACATTGCTTTTTTGTATTTTGTGGTGTAGTCATGTATACCGGTGGCGGTGTGCCATGCATTGCTCGATGTTGTGGTGTACTCATGTACGCGGTTGTCGGTACCCCATGCATTGGTGGATGTGATGGTGGTGTCTCATGTATACCTGTGGTGGTGCACCATGCATTGGTGGATGTTGTTATGTACTTATCTATGCCAGTGGCGGTGCCCCATGGATTGGTGGATGTGATGGTGGTGGCTCATGTATGCCTGTGGTGGTGCCCCATCCATTGGTGAATGTTGTGGTGTACTCATGTATGCGGGTGGCCGTGCACCATGCAGTAGTGGTTGTGATGATGGTGTCTCAGTAGGCCGGTGGCAGTGCTCCATGCATTGGTGGATGTTGTGGTGTACTCATGTATGTGGTTGTCGGTGCCCCATGCATTGGTGGATGTTGTGGTGTACTCATGTATGCCTGTGATGGTGCACCATGCATTGGTGGATGTTTTTATGTACTCATGTATACCAGTGGCGGTGCGCCATGCATTAGTGGATGTGATTGTGGTGGCCTATGTATGCCTGTGGTGGTGTCCCATGCATTGGTGGATGTTGTGTGTGCTCATGTATGCCGGTGGTGGTGTGCCATGCATTGGTGGATGTTGTGGTGTACTCATGTATGCCGGTGGTGGTGTGCCATGCATTGGTGGATGTTGTTTTGTACTCATGTATACCGGTGGTGGTGCCCAGTGCATTGGTGGATGTTGTGGTGTGCTCATGTATGCCAATGGCGGTGCGCCAGTAGTGGATGTGATGCTTTTGCCTCAGTAGGCCGGTGGTGGTGCCCCATGCATTGGTGCATGTTGTGGTGTACTCATGTATGCCGGTGGTGGTGCCCCATGCATTGGTGCATGTTGTGGTGGACTCATGTATGCTGGTGGTGGTGCGCCATGCATTGGTTTGTGTTTTGGTGTCCCATGTAATGCCAGTGGTGGTGCGACATGCATTGGTGAATGTGATGGTGGTGTCTCATTTACATGTATTGTGGTGTACGATGTTGAGGTGATTTTTTTACTTTAAACCAGACATAGTGAAATTAATATTTCGAATCCACGTCATTTTATATTGCAACTGAAAATTTAAGTCTTAGAATTTTATTCAACTTAGGATAAAAGTTGTTTAACAAACGATTATAGATTCAAATCGTTATTACTGGTTTGTATTGCAAGGAGGTAAGCGCAGCAGTTAGAACAGTGAAACAAGTGCACGTGCGGTACGTGATGAGCGTTAACTTAGACCAACCCAACTTCTCGACGTTTTATTTAATGTGTACCCCAAACCCCCTGTAATACAAACAAAGAAAGTGATTTGAAATTATGATCGTTTGTTTAACAACTTTCATCTGAAGTTGAATAAAATTCTGAGAATTAAATATTCAATTGGCAAGGTATAAAATTATAAGAAATTTGACATCGTAATTTCATTTTATTCGATTTACGTTTTTGTTTAAAGAGACATTCATCGGTACGCTTTCACGGCAAACGGACCGTAACAGCAGAATAACACGAGTGAGTCACGAAAGCGATGAGCAGTGATAAGCACATCACAATTTACAACATTCCCACCCACGGACGACAGTTTGTTTTAATTTATTTACATTGAATGTTCCATACACCAATGTCACTTTGGGTTTAACGTGTAACTTTAAATTTACAATGGGTTATACCTGTATTGTAGTAGCCGTTGATTATGTTTTAGCTATATTGTCTTACATAAAAAAATCTGTAATTAATGAAAGAAAATTTTGTTTCGTTTTGTTTCAGTAATGAATATTACCAGGTCTTACTTGGCTCACGCTAAATAAGAAAACATACCTCTGTGCAAACACTTGTGATTGAGGTGCTTTCAATAGCTCTAATCCTTTGTTTCGGGTTTGGCGACTGGGATTAGGTTGCGTAAGCGAGCGACCCGAAGCGAGCGACTGAAGCCCGCTTGGAGTTTGAGCACCCACCCATAGTGATGTGAAATATTCGTCGTGGGGACAGAAAGTCTTGAAATCCTGTAGAGGTAGGACGACTTCAAGGATTCTTCGGAAGGGCGACAGAGGACCAGACAGGTAGGTGTTTCCATATCTATTTGAAAGAAAATATGCATCTTCATTGATATTTGTTTCATATACAGTGCACACTCATTCTCCCATAGTTCACAGCCATTTCGGTATAGATGGGAAAGGTTGATACTGGTTTCTGCATGTAAATGGAGTGGTAGTGCAGCCTAGTTGTGTTGGCACGTCATGTTCAGTGTCAGTGTTCGAGTCCTCACTTAAATATTATGTCCCACGCCAACTTATGAGGCCCGTCGTTGGAATATTCCCAAAAGCGGCAGAAAACCACACTTACTCGCTGTGACTCATTTCTTTCAGACGCAGGAACCCTGGCACACTCTGGATTTGGTGTTGTGTCACTCTAAACCCTTCCAACTGGACTTTAGTACACTGGCTTTCCGAGGGTCCGATGGGATGAGTTTTTGTCTCATGGTGGCTCCATTGTGCGTCTGCTCTCCGCGTAGCCCCCTGCCGAGCGTACATGGAGTAGGTTCGGTGCTAGGGCCTGACTGTACAGTCAGGATGGTTGTTACAGCAACCCAGCTAGTTTAGGGTTGGCACACTCTGTGGCCCCAGTCTTTTCAGCACCCCCAGTAGACCCAATGCTGACTGCACTTGACTGGTAGATTAGGGGTTAGTGTAGATAGGGCCCCCTTCGTGCATGCCCTGTACGATGCTATCTATTGATAGTATAACTTAGTGTTCAGCCACCATTCCGTCCTTCAATAGGTAGTTCGAGACAAAGCAAGTCCCGGATGGTCACTTTGAAAGTCAGTGTACTGGCCACCTGCTGGTAAAGCATTCACTATTTCAGTTTAAAACTTAAATTAAATTTTGTTTTTCACGTCCTGACATATTTGCTTTGTATTTAAATGTAAGGGGGTCGTCGAATAACCGAATGGTTAAAGCGTTCGCTCATGACGCTCCAAACAACCCTATTTCGATTTCCCATATCTGTATGATGTGTGAAGCATCTATTCGTTGTTTCTCACCGTGATATAGCTAGTATATTGCTGAAAGCGGTGTAAAAGGACACTCATGCAGTCATAATCTGTGTGAGAAGCATAAATTATGTAAAGTGTTCTTTGCCTTTTTAAGTAGAACCGTTGCTTATGCATCCTTGTTTATCATGACGTCTACTGCAAAATTACAACTTGAGATTCATGTTTGAGATTTTACGTGTAGGCATATAAGTTGCATTTATGCACACAGTAAGTGCCAACGATGTAAACTATATTCTCTTCACTGTTATGAGCAGGGATGCCATCTACCTGGGGGCGGAAATGGACCCTGAAGTCCCCCAGAGGCAGGACGACTGCCAAGAAGATATTCCGTGGACAGAAGTGGATCAAGGTCTCTTCTGGCGGCAGGACAACGACTACAAAGCCTCCAGACTACCAGGAAGGCAAGTTCTCCAAACTATCTTTTGAAGACAACATACAATATATTCTTGTTGACAATGACGTCATGAGCAAGTTACAACTTGTGTTTCAGATTACAGACCAAAAAGCATATGCTTTTAATATTTATTATCTATGTAGTAAGTATCAGTGATATGAAACATAAACCTATTCGTTATCGTGACTATTAGGAACGTGGATGCCATCGTCCTGGGGGCGGAAATGGACCCTGAAGTCCCCCAGAGGCAGGACGACTGCCAAGAAGATATTCCATGGATAGACGTGGACCATGGATTCTTCGGAAGGGTGACAGAGGACCAGACAGGCAGGTGTTTTCAACTCATTTTGGAAGAAAATATTTGTTTCATATATAGTGCACACTAATTCTCTCATAGTATACAGCCATTTAGGAGTGAGTGAGTTTAGTTTTACGCCACACTCAGCAGCAATATTCAGTTATAAGGTGACGGTCTGTAAATAATCGAGCCTGGACAAGACAATCCAGTGATCAACAACACGAGCATCGATCTGCGAAAATGGGAACCGATGACATGTTTCAACCAAGAAGTCAGCGAGTCTGACCACCCGATCCCGTTAGTCGCCTCTTACGACCAGTATAGTACACAGCCATTTAGGTATAGAATGGAAATGTTGATACTGGTTTCTGCATGTAAACGGAGTGGTAGTGTAGCCTAGTTTTTCAAGTGTTGGCACGTCATGTTCAGTACCATTGTTCGAGTCCTCACTTAAATACTATGCCCCACGCCTACGTAGGAGGCACGTCGCGGGAAAATTGCCAAAAGCGGCAGAAAACCACACTTACTGGCTGTTGTTAATCCAATCTACATCCGAGAGAAATGTGATTACTGATGCTTATGCATGACTCATTTCTTTCAGACGCAGGAACCCTGGCACACTCTGGATTTGGTGTTGTGTCACTCTAAACCCTTCCAACTGGACTTTAGTACACTGGCTTTCCGAGGGTCCGATGGGATGAGCTTTTGTCTCATGGTGGCTCCATTGTGCGTCTGCTCTCCGCGTAGCCCCCTGCCGAGCGTACATGGAGTAGGTTCGGTGCTAGGACCTGACTGTACAGTCAGGATGGTTGTTACAACAACCCAGCTAGTTTAGGGTTGGCACACTCTGTGGCCCCAGTCTTTTCAGCACCCCCAGTAGACCCAATGCTGACTGCACTTGACTGGTAGATTAGGGGTTAGTGTAGATAGGGCCCCCTTCGTGCATGCCCTGTACGATGCTATCTATAGATAGTATAACTTAGTGTAACCCACCATTCCGTCCTTTAATAGGTAGTTCGAGACAAAGCAAGTCCCGGATGGTCACTTTGAAAGTCAGTGTACTGGCCACCTGCTGGTAAAGCATTCACTATTTCAGTTTAAAACTTAAATTAAATTTTGTATTTCACGTCCTGACATATTTGCCTTACATTTAAATGTAAGGAGATCGTCGAATAACCGAATGGTTAAAGCATTCGCTCATGACGCTCCAAACAACCCTATTTCGATTTCCCATATCTGTATGATGTGTGAAGCATCTATTCGTTGTTTCTCACCGTGATATAGCTAGTATATTGCTGAAAGCGGTGTAAAAGGACACTCATGCAGTCATAATCTGTGTGAGAAGCATAAATTATGTGAAGTGTTCTTTGCCTTTTTAAGTAGAACCGTTGCTTATGCATCCTTGTTTATCATGACGTCTACTGCAAAATTACAACTTGAGATTCATGTTTGAGATTTTACGTGTAGGCATATAAGTTGCATTTATGCACACAGTAAGTGCCAACGATGTAAACTATATTCTCTTCACTGTTATGAGCAGTTATGCCATCTACCTGGGGGCGGAAATGGACCCTGAAGTCCCCCAGAGGCAGGACGACTGCCAAGAAGATATTCCGTGGACAGAAGTGGATCAAGGTCTCTTCTGGCGGCAGGACAACGACTACAAAGCCTCCAGACTACCAGGAAGGCAAGTTCTCCAAACTATCTTTTGAAGACAACATACAATATATTCTTGTTGACAATGACGTCATGAGCAAGTTACAACTTGTGTTTCAGATTACAGACCAAAAAGCATATGCTTTTAATATTTATTATCTATGTAGTAAGTATCAGTGATATGAAACATTAACCTATTCGTTATCGTTACTATTAGGAACGTGGATGCCATCGTCCTGGGGGCGGAAATGGACCCTGAAGTCCCCCAGAGGCAGGACGACTGCCAAGAAGATATTCCATGGATAGACGTGGACCATGGATTCTTCGGAAGGGTGACAGAGGACCAGACAGGCAGGTGTTTTCAACTCATTTTGGAAGAAAATATTTGTTTCATATATAGTGCACACTAATTCTCTCATAGTATACAGCCATTTAGGAGTGAGTGAGTTTAGTTTTACGCCACACTCAGCAATATTCAGTTATAAGGTGACGGTCTGTAAATAATCGAGCCTGGACAAGACAATCCAGTGATCAACAACACGAGCATCGATCTGCGAAAATGGGAACCGATGACATGTTTCAACCATGAAGTCAGCGAGTCTGACCACCCGATCCCGTTAGTCGCCTCTTACGACCAGCATAGTACACAGCCATTTCGGTATAGAATGGAAATGTTGATACTGGTTTCTGCATGTAAATGGAGTGGTAGTGTAGCCTAGTTGTTCAAGTGTTGGCACGTCATGTTCAGTACCATTGTTCCAGTCCTCACTTAAATACTATGCCCCACGCCTACGTAGGAGGCACGTCGCGGGAAAATTGCCAAAGGCAGCAGAAAACCACACTTACTTGCTGTTGTTAATCCAATCTACATCCGAGAGAAATGTGATTACTGATGCTTATGCATGACTCATTTCTTTCAGACGCAGGAACCCTGGCACACTCTGGATTTGGTGTTGTGTCACTCTAAACCCTTCCAACTGGACTTTAGTTCACTGGCTTTCCGAGGGTCCAATGGGATGAGCTTTTGTCTCATGGTGGCTCCATTGTGCGTCTGCTCTCCGCGTAGCCCCCTGCCGAGCGTACATGGAGTAGGTTCGGTGCTAGGGCCTGACTGTACAGTCAGGATGGTTGTTACAGCAACCCAGCTAGTTTAGGGTTGGCACACTCTGTGGCCCCAGTCTTTTCAGCACCCCCAGTAGACCCAATGCTGACTGCACTTGACTGGTAGGTTAGGGGTTAGTGTAGATAGGGCCCCCTTCGTGCATGCCCTGTACGATGCTATCTATAGATAGTATAACTTAGTGTAACCCACCATTCCGTCCTTCAATAGGTAGTTCGAGACAAAGCAAGTCCCGGATGGTCACTTTGAAAGTCAGTGTACTGGCCACCTGCTGGTAAAGCATTCACTATTTCAGTTTAAAACTTAAATTAAATTTTGTTTTTCACGTCCCAACATATTTGCTTTGTATTTAAATGTAAGGAGATCGTCGAATAACCGAATGGTTAAAGCGTTCGCTCATGACGCTCCAAACAAACCTATTTCGATTTTCCATATCTGAATGATGTGTGGAGCCGATATTTGTTGTTTCTCCCCGTGATATAGCTGGTATGCTGGTAAAAGCAGTGTGAAAACAACACTCATGCAGTCTTAATATGTGCTGGAAGTATAAATTATGATACAGAATACTGTTTACTTTTATTAGCAGAAGCCACTGTGTTCTTCCAAACGACCTTTTAGAGAAAACATAAAGTGCCTCCTTGTGTACAATGACGTCTGCTGCCAAGTCATAACTTGATTTTGGTGTTTGAGATATGTTCTCGTGGAATCATATATTTTGCGTTTATGCACACAGTACAAATGATGTAAAATATGTTTACCTTTATTATCAGGAGCGTGGATGCCATCGTCCTGGGGGCGGAAATGGACCCTGAAGTCCCCCAGAGGCAGGACGACTGCCAAGAAGACATTCCATGGACAGAAGTGGATCAAGGATTCTTCTGGAGCAGCATGTGGATGTTTTACTGTTCGGACATTTTGTGACAATGTACTCTGCGTGTCTACTACTGTAAACCCTCCAGTAGAATAGGTAGCGTTGCATACGTTGAGGGAACACGGTTCCAGAGTTTTTTTTCTCAAAAATGTTTTTTATCTCTGGTTTTACGTGTCGGGCTTCAGTTACCTTTGACCTTGTTCAAATCTCAAATTTGATCAAGATCAATTTAGACACACATTCTGCGACAACAATGTTGGTGTTTATGTTCGAGGATTTGGTACTGTTCCATGTTGGGAATGATGACATTAATAAAACATAATCCGCACAGCTGGTCCAATTGTACTTGTTTGTTTTGCTGTTTTGTTTGTGAAACTTGTGAACTCGAGAAGAATTGTTTTTGTCCATGGAAATCGGATGTGCACGACTTTATCGCCTTGTCGGAGTGCTTGTTTTTAGCCATACACTGCCATGCACTGCTAAACACCGCCAGAAACACATCACGAAACAAGTCCAACATTAAAACAATAGATCAATACACGGGGGTATTCTAATGTCTACAAACCAGAACTTACAATACAAAAAAGCCTATCAACATTACTAGATCACATCGCACAGACCTTTAGTTCAATGTATGTACTAAACAATCCAGTGGTGTCTGTAGATGAGACAAGACATTAAATGAAAAGCTCCCACCAACATCCAACAGTCTAGAATATTACATTGCGCAAGTAAACAACCAAGTGCATGTTTGCCAATCATATTCCTTAACCAGCTGACCATGGTTGGAGCATTTGTGATGGTCAGCGTATCCCTATTCTGGTGTTCTGATGTCGAGAGATGCTGCTCCCCATGGATTGGTTGAACTGACACAGAGTAAATGCAATAAAGTCAGTATGCCATTAGAGAGAGATCTATATCAAAGCAGATAAACTGAACGAATTGTAAGCTTCTGAATGTATCAAAAGTGATTAACAGTTATCTGACAGACCATTTGAATAGCTACTACGAGAGCTTAGAGGCAGTTATCGATCGTGAAGCATAGTTTTCTAATACTTTGGATACTGTTATTTCATCAAATAGTTTAGGAATATATAGCTTTTATTAACCATAATATTGAAGTTTGTTTTTTTCTAAACTGTGTTAAACATGTGACACCAAATGAATTGTTTGTTAGTTCTCTTCTCTGTATAGGCACTAAAACTACAATGGTGGCCATCTTGGCAGCCATTTTTGAATTCTGGGTAATATCAAGTTATTCCATGTAACATGTTGTCACTCTAGAAGTAAACAGGAAAGAAAATCTCGCCTCAAAGAGTAAGCTGTAAAACATTATCTTATCACGACATGACCATACAAAATCACCTGTTTTGTGCCCGAGTCACCACTCTAGAAGATACAAGTGTCAAAAACATAAAAAGTATCAACATTGGCCGTAAATGGACACATTCGGTGTTAATTTTTATGTAAATGTAACTGCCGAGAAGACAATTCAAAATGGCGGTCATTTTCATTATTTTCAAAAGCAAATATATGTCAAAAAACATATACACCCTTTAGCAATACACAAAAGTCACAATGACAGTGATCAGATTGATATTAGTAAAACTACCCATGATTAACATTGAGATGTTGTCGGCCAGCAAACCAAATGTCATGAAAGTGCTCACAGACCTCCACCACATAAAATGGCCTGTGAAAACCTGAGTATTAAAGGCATTTTCATGAGCCAATGACATCATACTAACTGAAGATAGTGTCAAACTAACTCAGTACTGGGGAGGCTACGACATCAGATTTTTCAGCTGCCTCCTCCTGTACTACTTCAATGCCCTTGGATACAGCAAAGGGGTTCACCTTTTACGGTGTCTTGTCAGGAGTCTCGATCACAAGGAAAAGCGGCCAATACTCAATCGATGCAGAAGGTCTGTGATCAGTATCAATAGGGTCAATTTCAAGTGGACATTTTGGGGTTTGGGGCGGAACTTCATAGGTGTAAGCCATGGTTAGTGTAATATGGTTCATCATCCGAGCCACCCACCCACCACGGAGTATCACAAGGACAATGCTAAAAGCAAGTGGGTTTCCAACTTACAGCACCAAGGATACCCGGATGATCTACTCCAGTAGAAGAATTAATATTAATATTTCTACCAGATTGGCCCATGAGCCATATTAACTACGAGGTCGAAAATATCGGGGTTCATATTTTTCATACGATGACCTAGGGGAAAATATTACTTTGTCATGGTGAGGTGATGTCGTGAGCAATGCAAGGACGCCACGTCTCCTCTATAACGTTGCGTTCTAAATGAGGCCATTGTGGGTAACCAGCCCATGTTTGAAAGTTGAGTTTGGTAATAGATAGGCACACTCGTGCCTAAATATCTGTATATCCCTCGCTTCCGTTCGGGGAATACCAACATTCCAACTTGTGTCGTAAACATAGTTTCACATTAATTAGCAACAGCCTTAACAATAATAAACGTATTGTATCGTGCTTACGTCAACTTTCAGGGTGTATTGCACTCTGTAGACAGGTGTAAGTAGTGGTAAGTTGTCATAGTTACGTGTAAATGGAAAATCTGAACGTTAGATCGTTTGTTAGCGTTGGCGGCTATTTTAGTGAATCCTTTAAGAATAATTCGGATTTAACGCAAGGCGATGTTCTGTCTCCAATTCTATTTTCATTTTATCTCAGTGATTTTGAGACCCCTTTTTTGAAGATAACTGAATTTCTTATAAATGTAAATCCCTAAGTATTTCTCTGTTACTGTATGCAGACGACATGTCCTAAGTTCTGAATCATGTTGATGGTTCACAAAAGCAGTTAGATTCGTTGTTGAATTACTCCACTGAAGTTAAAAACTATACATTTAATTCTCTGGTTTATGCATAATTGGGTCGTCTCCCTCGCATATATCAGAGACAATTTAACATGATAAAGTATTGGTGCAAGTTGCTTCACACAAATGATCTTATCCTTCGAAATTGTTATGAATGTCTTTTGTGAGAAGTAAAGACCCGTCGTGTTAATAGCTGGGCTTATCAGGGGAACAATATTTAATCTAACATTGGTATCAATAGCGGATTCTTACAAAAGTCAATCCTTATAATTAAATTCAGCAAACAAATACTATACCCTTTCAACAATATTTTCTTCAAACATATTAATCAAATTCATCGAAACAGATATCTTTGTTACCACCGATAAACATTTTCGGTGTAAGAATTCGGTAATGGCGTGACATGACTCAGGTGACTCATTTACATAAAATGACACGCCTACCAAACCATTAGCCAATCGGCATAGAACACCCTCAAACAGCTGTCAATCAACCAAGCTAACATCGGTCGGCGAATCAGAGTGGAACAACTCAACGTTACGCGTCCCGGTATCGGCAAAGTTTCAAGTTCAAACTTTTGAATTACTACCTGCGAACTGAAACAGACAGTTTGAAAATAGAGTATTGGAAATGAAGCCCGATGATATGAAGTTAGTGGACCTGAGATTGTAGTATTTGCGCAAGTAGAAAGAGGCTGTGATGTGACTGGGATTGCGATGCCATGAACTGTGCATGCTCTTGTCGAGGCGTTGCAACGTTATTAACGTTCACGGATAATTTTGAGTGGTTTGTTTATGTTAACCAGACTGTATCACTTCAATGTTTACCCAAAGTTCATTAAGGTACCCGAGTGCAAGGAAATTCCCTCGCTGTGTAAAGGTATTCCCCGACATTCCTCAGGTCCGAAAGTAGTCCGGTTGAGTGGGCGTGGCATATTTTTTTCAGATTCATTGGGAAATGAAATCAAAAGAAATGTTCCCAGCTAGCCAATCAGATTGCCAGAGTTTTAATGAACACAATAAAAATTTAATTATATAGAGATGAAGTATGTCCTGCATACCTACCTTCTTACATACGAAGTTTCGATCAAGCATCTTAAGAGATTGTTGTTATTTATCCAATTGATCAGAATGTGTAATTGATATAAATATTATTGATATTTGCACTCTGCTGTTTTACCTATGTAAAGCTATCTTCGGGAAATATTTATCAGAACAGAAACAGCATGTTGAAATAACAGAAAAAAACTGTGTTTTTTGTGAAGACGACATTGAAGACGAGTTGCATTTTATATTAGTATGTCGCTATTTCATTAATTACAGAAAACTGTACATAAAACCATATTACTACAGATGCCATATTACTAAGATATATAGTCTGGTTCATAATTATTGAGAATTTTTCTTCTTACTTTGAGCTATCCTAACACCTCAACTGATTCACTGATACTTAAAACTAAGTAATGGTATAAGGGAGGTAACTCATCTTGGCCTACTGAGTATAGTACAATTAGAGTTACCTCCCCTGAATTTGTAGCAGACGTCATTTTCCTCAGCACTGTCAACAATGTCTGCTGAAGATAAAAGAAGGTTGATTTTTGAGTTGTGTAATCAAGGAATTGATGATGTAAATACATTGGCAGAGAGAACAGGAACTCCTCTTTCTACTGTGTATAGGATTAGGAAGAATTTTAAAGAGGGAAAGGATTTTGGGCACCAGAAAGGAGCAGGGAGACCCAGAAAATTGGACTTCTCAGATCGCGTCCGGCTGGGAAGTTTAGCGTCTAAAAAGTAAAGGGCAAGCATCTCCAACATCAGGTATGAAATGATAGAAAGGGGATCAACAGTTGTATCAAAATCTACAGTTAGAAGAAATTTGATTGATCTTGGATGGGAGAAAAAGACTGGAATTCCTTCTCCTCTCATGAAACAAGAACATAAAGACAGGCGTGTTGAGTGGTGTTTGGCACATGAAAACTTTGACTGGGAAAATGTGATTTTTACTGATGAAAGCTCAATATGGGTATATCCCAATAATGTGAAAATATGGACAAAGTCTGCGTCAACACCGTTGTATCGACAACCTAAATACAGCCCAAAGTTTCATGTATGGGGAGGGATATCCTTATTAGGAACGACCCCGCTGTGTGTGTTTGAGGGAAATCTGACAAGTCAACGCTACACTAACATATTAGATAATTTTCTCCTTCCAAGTGCACATGTGTTTTATGGAAATGACTGGATTTTGCAGCAAGATAATGATCCTAAACACACCGCAAAACATGCCAAGCAGTGGTTTCAGGAGAAAAATGTGACTGCATTACCATTTCCTGCATATAGTCCTGACTTAAATCCCATTGAGAACATTTGGGGGATGATGAAGGAATGTGTGAATCAAAAGGGGTTGACAAAAATTGAAGACATGAAGAGAGAAGTGGTCCGATACTGCGACAGCATAACTCACGAGACACTAACCTCTCTGATAGGAAGTATGCCTACCTGTCTTAGACTGTGCCGTGAAGCTCAAGGAGACTTGATAAAATATTAAATTGTTACCTACACAACATGAAAAGATCAGTTCACTTTCACAATACATTTAATTTTATCTGATTTGTTCTCGTTTAATAATATGAAATGCTTTAGCTATTCTCAATAATTTTGAACCATACTGTAAAACCATATTAGTACAATGCATAAACGCATTCAACTTGTAAGTGTTAGAAATGTAAAACAGTTGTGTAATTTAGGTGAATATTTGTATAAAGCTTTTTGTCTCAGAAATGAAATGATGCTAAATAATAAGGTACTTTCTGTACATTCTACATTATAATCAATGTTTCGTCATCCACCTGTGCCAACTTTCGTCTTAGTAGGCACCACTGATTGTCTGTAAAGGTAAATTATGAATCTCAATCTGACATGGGCACTCATACAATGGTATAATACATCACTTCATATAATGGTATAATACATCACTTCATATAATGGTATAATACATCACCTGAATCATCCAAACGTTCATCGATAGGTAGGGGTGGCCATTCTTTACTGAGTCGTGTTTGCATTATCCCAAGATTGATACTAAATGTGATTTCAGACACGTGTAAGGAGGAACCATTGTTATACCATTCAGTAAGTTAGACTGGTTTAACGGAATGGAATCGATGACGGAAAAAACAGATTGGAATAGGCTAGGCAGGATGAATGACGTCTTTAACACGAGCCGAACCTAAGTATGGGAAATTGACGGGGGCTGTTTTGGAAATAACACTATGCAATTTCTGTCAGCGGTTTCTGGAAAGCAAATTAAGAGTTACTGGAGAAGCGATAGATTTAATCCCTTTCAAATACACGACACGTTGTACGACGGGGCGTTCAGATCAGATGTCATTTCATTCCGACTTTAAACGTGTTTTCTTTCAACATAACGGTTCCGGTCACTTATATTTTCTATGCAATCATTCTTGTGAATTGGTGGATATTTTGGTGTACTCATGTATGCGTGTGGAGGTGCGCCATGCATTTGTGGATGTGATGGTGGTGGCTCATAAATACCGATGGTGGTGCCCAGTGCATTGGTGGATGTTGTGGTGTGGTGATGTATACCGGTGGCAGTGCACGGTGCATTTGTGGATGTTGTAGTGTACTCATGCATATCGGTGGCGGTGTCCCATACTTTGGTGGATGTTGTGGTGCACTGAAGTATGCAGGTGCC
The DNA here is from genome assembly GCF_037392515.1 of Haliotis asinina. NCBI lineage: Eukaryota > Metazoa > Mollusca > Gastropoda > Lepetellida > Haliotidae > Haliotis > Haliotis asinina. The sequence goes on along the minus strand of NC_090287.1, from coordinate 33,570,763 downwards.
GTTGTGTTATCCATTGGTGGATGTGATGGTGGTGTCTCATGCATACCGGTGGTGGTGCCCCATGCATTGGTGGATGTTGTGGTGTGCTCATGTATGCCGGTGGCAGTGCGCCATGCATTGGTGCATGTTGTGGTGTACTCATGTATGCTGGTGGTGGTGCGCCATGCATTGGTGGATGTTGTGGTGTGCTCATGTATGCCGATTGTGGTGCCCCATGCATTGGTGGATGTTGTGGTGTAATTACGTATGGCAGTGGCTGTGCGCCATGCATTTGTGGATATGATGGTGGTGTCTCATGTATTACTGTGGTGGTACCCGATGCATGGGTCGATGTTGTGGTGTACTCATGTTTTCCTACGGTGGTTCACCATGCATTGGTGGATGTTGCTTTTTTGTATGTTGTGGTGTGCTCATGTATGCCTGTGGTGGTGTCCCATGCATTGGTTTATATTGTGGTGTACTCATGTACGCCGGTGGCGGTGCCTCATACATTGGTGGATCAGATGGTGGTGGCTCATGTATCCACATGGTACTGCGCATTGCATTGGTGGATGTTGTGGTGTACTCATATATGCCGGTGGTGGTGCCCCATGCATTGGTGGATGTTGTGGTGTACTCATGTATGCCGGTGGTGGTGCCCCATGGATTGGTGTATGTTGTGGTGTGCTCATGTATGCCTGTGGCTGTGCACATTGCTTTAGTGTATGTTGTGGTGTACTCATGTATGCCGTTAGTGTTGTGCCATGCATTGCTGCATGAAATGGTTGTGGCTTATGTATACCGATAGTGGTGTGCTGATGTATGCCGGTGGCGGTGCACGATGCATTGGTGGATGTTGTGGTGTACTCATGTATGTCGGTGGCATTGTGCCATGCATTGGTGGATGTTGTGGTGTACTCATGTATGCCGGTGGCGGTGCACCATGCATTGGTAGATTTGGTGGAGTACTAATGTATGCCGTTTTCGGTGTGCCATGCATTGATGTATGTGATGGTGGTGTGTCATATATGTCGGTGGCGGTGCACCATGCATTGGTGGATGTTGTGGTGTACTCATGTATGCCGTTAGTGTTGTGCCATGCATTGCTGCATGAAATGGTTGTGGCTTATGTATACCGATAGTGGTGTGCTTATGTATGCCGGTGACGGTGCACCATGCATTGGTGGATGTTGTGGTGTACTCATGTATGTCGGTGGCGGTACGCCATGCATTGGTGGATGCAATGGTGGTCTCTCTTGTGTGAGGGTGCTGGTGCCCCATGCTCTGGTGGATGTTGCAGTGTACTCATGTATGCCAGTGGCCTTGCGCTATGCATTGATGGATATGATGGTGCTGTCTCATGTATGATTGTGGAGGTGCCTCATGAATTAGTGGATGAGATGGTGGTGTCTCATGTATGTTGTGGTGTACTCATGTATGTCGGTGGCGATGAGCCATGCATTGGTAGATGTTGTGGTGTGCTCATGTATGTCAGTGACCTTGCGCCATGCATTGATGGATATGATGGTGCTGTCTCATGTATGAGGGTGGTGGTGCAACATGAATTAATGGATGTGATAGTGGTGTCTCATGTATGCCGGTGGCAGTGAACGATCCATTGGTGGATGTTGTGGTGTAGTCATGTATGCCGGTGGCGGTGCACCATGCATTGGTAGATTTGGTGGAGTACTCATGTATGCCGTTTTCGGTGTGCCATGCATTGATGTATGTGATGGTGGTGTGTCATATATGCCGGTGGCGGTGCACCATGCATTGGTGGATGTTGTGGTGTACTCATGTATGTCGGTGGAGGTACGCCATGCATTGGTGGATGCAATGGTGGTGTCTCTTGTATGAGGGTGCTGGTGCCCCATGCTCTGGTGGATGTTGCAGTGTACTCATGTATGCCAGTGGCCTTGCGCCATGCATTGATGGATATGATGGTGCTGTCTCATGTATGATTGTGGAGGTGCCTCATGAATTAGTGGATGAGATGGTGGTGTCTCATGTATGAGGGTGGTGGTGCAACATGAATTAATGGATGTGATAGTGGTGTCTCATGTATGCCGGTGGCGGTGAACGATCAATTGGTGGATTTTGTGGTGTACTCCTGTATGTCGGTGGCACTGTCCCATGCATTAGTGGATGTGATGGTGGTGTTTCATGTATCAGGGTGCTGTGACCCATGTATTGGTGGATGTTGTGGTCTACTCATGTATGCCGGTGGCAGTGCGCCATCCATTGGTGGATGTTGTGCTTTACTCATGTATGTCGGTGGCCGTGTGCCATGCATTGGTGGATGTTGTGGTGTCCTCATCTATACCGGTGGCAGTGCGCCATGCACTGGTGCATGTGATGGTTGTGTCTCATGTATGAGGGTTCTGGTGCTACATGCATTGCTGGATGTTGTACTGTACTCATCTATGCCAGTGGAGGTACACGATGCATTGGTGGATGTTGTGGTGTACTCATGCATATGTATGCTGGTGACAGTGCTCCATGCACGGTGGATCTTGTGGTGTACTCCTCTATCTCGGTGGCTGTTTGACATGCATTAGTGGATGTTTTGGTGTACTCATGTATGCCGGTGATGGTGCGCTATGCATTGGTGGATGTTGTGGTGTACTCATGTATGCCAGTGATGGTGCGCTATGCATTGGTGGATGTTGTGGTGTACTCATGTATGCCGGTGGCGTTGTGCCATGCATTGGTGCATGTGAAAGTGGTGGCTCATGTATGCCTTTGGTGGTGCCCCATGCATTCGTGGATGTTCTACTGTACTCATGTATGCCGGTGACGGTGCACGATCCAGTGGTGAAAGCTGTTGTGTATTCATGTATGCTGGTGACGGTGCGCCATGCATTGGTGGATGTGATGGTCGTGTCTCATGTATGAGGATGCTGGTGCCCTATGCATTGGTGGGTGTTGTGGTGTACTCATGTATGCCAGTGGCGTTGTGCCATGCATTGGTGGATGTGATGGTGGTGGCTCATGTATACCAATAGTGGGGCACCATGCATTGGTGAATGTTGTGGTGTGCTCATGTATGCCAGTGGCCTTACGCCATACATTGGTGGATATGATGGTGCTCTCTCATGTATGAGGGTGGTGGTGCCCCATGAATTAGTGGATGTGATGGTTTTGTCTCATGTATGCCGGTGGCGGTATACGATGCATTGGTGGATGTTGTGGTGTACTCATGTATGCCGGTGCCTTGACCCATGTATTGGTGGATGTTCTGGTGTCCTCATGTATGCCGGTGGCTGTGCACCATGCATTGGTGGATGTTGTTTTGTACTCATGTATGCCGGTGACGGTGCACTGCCAAATTGGTGGATGTTGTGTTCTACTCATGTATGCCGGTTGCGGTGCGCTTGCATTGGTGGAAGTTTTTCTGGACTCATGTATGTCAGTTGCGGTGTGCCATACATTGGTGGATGTTATGGTTATGTCTCTTGTATGATTCTTTTGGAGCCCCATGCATTGGTGGATGTTGTGGTGTACTCATGTATGCCGGTGGCTGTGCCCTATGCATTGGTGAATGTGATGGTGGTGTCTCATGTATGCCGGTGGTGGTGCAACATGCGTTGGTGGATGTTTTGGTGTACTGATGTAAGCCGGTGGCGGTGCACGATGCATAGTCGGATGTTGTTGTGTACTAATGTACACCGGTGGTGGTGCCCCATGCATTGGTGGATGTTGTGGTGTACTCATGCATGCCGGTGGCGGTGCACGATCCTTTGGTGGATGTTGTGGTGCACTCATGCACGCGTCTTACGAAAGGAGTTACTGAAGACCCGGAATTCTAAACCGGATCATCAAGGGTATTGCCATTGAAGTAACATGTTAGAACAATACTTACGAATTTCATCAGTTTTAAGTGATTATACAGTTTTGGAACTCGTAGCTATTTATAAATACATGAATGCAAAATATTTATCACCTCTTAATAGGTATGAAAACAGGTACAGAATTGAAATACACATTGGTTTCACCGTGTGCGAAATCAATTGGGAAGCGCTCGTAAAATCTCCAAAGCAAGCGCCTTATGATCGTCATGGCAACACGTTTTGAGAATCATTGGAGCTGAGTGAGTGAGTGAGTGAGTTTGGTTTTATGCCGCAATATTCCAGCAATATCATGGCGGGGGACACCAGAAAATGGGCCTCACATATGGTGCCCATGTGGGGAATCGAATCCGGGTCTTCGGCGTGACGAGCGAACGCTTTAACCACTAGGCTACCCCACCGCCCCTCATTTGAGCTGAGATGACTAAATGTTAGTTTGACCTACGTCAAGCAAAACAAACAAGGCATATCCACCGGTTTATTCCTTACTTATGTGAATGTAGTGATATGATATATATTTTAAGTACACTTTCGAAAACTTGAAAATATGAAGTTTCCAAGTAAACGTCAACAGGTAGACCTTGAAATTAAGATAACATCATGTTTGATGGACTTGACATTGAGTTTTGAGTTTAAATATGGTGTAGGGCTCATGCAAAAAGCTCACAGACTCAACAACGGATTTGACAACAGTATCGAGCGTGAACGTCAACACAGAGTGTATCAAATAAACACAGAAGGAAATAAACACCTTGCCGTACCCACTGCAACTCTGTTGCCAAATCACAGTCGTCGTCAAGCAAATTTAGTACGCGTCATGCACGTTGCACTATTTCAAAATACATATGTTCGGACAGGAGAGATTCGAATGATTTGCAGGTCAGGGCAATATTTGAACATTATGTTGTTAAAGAAAATACATATCAACCCCAGCCATGTGAGACTGTGACGTTAGAGAAAGGAAATTGTCACTGGCCCGAGAATCTAATCGAAGTAGTCCACACCTGTAAAATTGACCGGAATAGTAACATTGAAGAAACATGTAATATTGACTGTATCGCTATTTCCACAACTCTGTTGCACGTGGCTGTGTTTAGATGTTTATAAGGATTACTAAAGTTCACCATTATCTGGAGGTCACTATGCACAATAGCAGCATTGTGAAGTTCATACTCCAAGCAGTAACCTATGCAGCTACCAGGTTACTGATGCTACCGTAAAATGAAAATTACTTATTCAGTTTTCAAAGGGACACGGGGTAATTGTTTGAGCGTATCGACATTATAAAACAACAGCCACATGTCTGCTGCATTTTGTTCCACTAGTATTCTCATTATATTTGTTAATTCATGACTGTAAGTACTTTAACTTGTATAACGTGCCACTTATACGACATATAAAAATTTATGAGAGATATTATGTATTTTTATCCCCTGCGACGCCTTTGACTGGGTATTAAAGTGCGCTCTGGCCGTCCGTCATCCGTGCACCTTCGTCTTCTCCGGAGCAGAGCTTTAAAACCGTTCACGTTTAGATAGATCGTCTAGTGTACTGGGGCCTTTTGGTACTTTTGGCTTTCTGTACAGAACATGATTTTACGTGGCAACAAGTTTGACGTAACTGAAATTGGGGGAGTGTTCTTTTCTGTGGCAGAACTGTAGAACCGTTCCCTATTTCTCCACCAAACATGAAACATAGATTGGTCTGGTGTAGTGCTGGTGCCTTTTCGCAGGTTTGGATTTCTGAATAAAATACGTTTCCTTAGCAAGAAGCAAGAAATGTAAAAACATTTCAGTACTCTCCTAACACTCTGTCACATACAGTGTTCCCAGAAATTAATGAGAAAATCTTTGTTTTTTTTCTAATGATGCTAAGATTGGGAAAAAGGGCTTTCACTATGCACTAAGCATACTAAATAAGGGAGGCAACTCTTGAAGGCTTAGAAGGCAGCTCATTACGTCAAGAGTTATCTCCCTTGTCTGAGCAGACGGCTTCCTGTGTTGACATGGCAGAATTTACAGCAAGAGAGAAAAGAAAGCTCATTCTAGATGATTTTCAAAGGGGTGAGGCTGATGCTAAAGTGTTAGCTTGTAGACATGGTATTCCTCTGTCTACAGTATACAGAACTTTGAAGAATAATCAAACAGGAACCGGGATAGAGCACAAAGCAGGGGCAGGTCGGCCTAGGAAATTCAGTGTTGTGGATCGCCGAAGACTTGGGCAGATTGTGAGTAGGGGCAAATTGAAAAGTGTTGAGAACATCAGAAATGAAATGATTAGCAGAGGAAGTCCTCAGGTATGCAATGAAACAGTTAGGCAGGAATTACAGAGACTTAATTGGGTGAAAAAACGTGGAATTCCCTCGCCGTTGATGAAAGATGCACAAAAGGAAAAACGTTAAAACTGGTGTCGGGCTCATGAAAATCAAGATTGGGATAATGTTTTCTTTTCGGATGAAAGTTCTGTTTGGCTTTTCCCTAATTGTGTGAAAATTTGGACCAAAGATACTGTCAAACCTATCTACCAGCGACCAAAACATAGCCCGAAGTTTCACATGTGGGGTGGCATATCGGCTCGCGGAGTGACGCCATTGTGTGTTTTCACGGGAAACTTGACAAAAGAAAGATACGCTGACATTCTAAATGGTCACCTTCTTCCGACAGCACAAACATTGTATGAAGATGATTGGATTTTCCAGCATGATAATGACCCAAAACACACTGCGCGCTACACAAAACAGTGGTTGTCGGGCGAAAATGTTCAAGTTTTAGACTGGGCCAGTTACAGCCCAGACCTAAACCCAATTGAGAATGTGTGGGGAGTCATGAAGGACAGAATAAACCAAAAGGGACTGAGAAATATTGATGATATGAAGGCCGAGGTGGTCCAATATTGGGATACCCTGTCACACGATTACCTACAAACTTTGATGGGTAGTGTGCCTAGGCGTATTCAGGCATGCATTGCTGAGCGAGTAGGTCTAACAAAGTACTAAAACAAGACTGAGACTGTAAAAGGATGATGTTTTAACATGTTTATGTAAGTAAAACGCCAGAAGTTAATAAACGTAATGAGTTACATGACGCAACATGATTCTCAATAATTTCTGGGAATACTATATATACACATCAAAACATTTGACATAATCTAGTAGTATATATCTATGAACCATATTTTGCCATTGCACGGAATATTGATAACTTTGTCTTCTTGTTTGAATTAAAATCATACTTTGACACTGAGGATCTTTTCATGCTGTCATTTATCTTTCATGTGACATCCGTTATGTGTACAAAATCAAAATACATACAACGTTGTTTTACTCTGGTATGAACTATTGTGTTCAAGCGCTCTTCCTTAATGCTTTCCTTTTCACTAATACTTCTATTACAAGTACCAGAAAGGAACTGGCCGAGCCCACAATGAGAACTGAGAGTTTTCCGAGCATATATTCCATAGACACGCTTCGCTGCCTTATCCGCTCGCAACTCAGAGGTCTCTTCTTAAGTTTGTTCATAGCGTGGTCAATCGTTCCACTCTCCACAATTCGTGTCATCCTGAAATGATAAAAAATTATACTTAGTGCTGAGTATTGTTTGAGACTCCAATCTCGTTGTACAATAACTATTCATGAAATAATAACGGCGTATGGTTCCATACAGTCTCATTAAAACCTTATCTTTGTTTTTGCTCAAAATAATGCAATGACATCCTGATAAGAACGCAAAGATTAACACCAAACATTCTGAACGGCAGCCATGGATTGTACAACTGATTCCGCCTTAATCTGTTTTTGAACTGTAAAACGTTTCAATACTCTCCTTCCACTTTGCTATGTGCACGCCAATTTGGCATAGTCATAGCCAGTTGACATATTCATGAAGAGTAATTTACCTTTGCGGGGGATATTCATGACTTTCGCCCCCTTGTTGTACTTATATCGTGAGCAGACCACATGACGTACCCACGCACCTATATTCACTGATTCAGCTTTGGAGAGATCGCAAAATTCATTTCACAGAAATTCTAAATAACCCTTCATAGATCAAAATATGAAACTGGTGCCATTAATATTTCTAATCAGATAGGCAGATTCAGTAGAATGACATAATAAGCTATCTGGACATTGTTGTATGACACAAGATAGTTGATATAACTGAAGCCGAGGTTCAGCAATGTCTAAGCAAACTCCAGTATACATTGTTCTAGCTAAACTGGTCAGAAAGTACGATTCACACAAAATAATGAAATAGATCAGCAAGTAGGGTAGTACAAGTACATGTGTGAGAAAAAAGGGCAACTGCTGCAACTGTAAATTTTACACTTACAATCAACAGTTAGTACTTACTTACTATGCAGGGCTGTAACGATGCATCGAACTATCAATGGATTGCAATTGTCGACAGCAATTAATCGATGGTAGAAACGAAGAACGTTCGAATCACCGATAGTATTTGTGACTAGTTAAATGACTGCAGCTATTGTTTGTTTATATTTCATATGGACTTTATATTCATTTGGGAATTGACTTCAACTTAGACAATAATTATTCAAGGAAAGAATAAAATATGGCAATGATACTGCAATAGTGCTGTAGTAGTAACCCTTTCTCCTAAACATCATGCAAGACAAATATCAGATGATTCACCTGATCTAACTAATACACAAAATGTGAAAGGATTCTTCTAAAAAAGATGAGACACATGCAAGACAGAACTGGTTAAGGCTGCCTCCTGAATCGAGCTCTACTTGGCTCTCACTTTCAAAAATACTTACATCCGTTCTATATCCTCCCTGTATGGTGACCCCTTACGGGTTCCAAATGACATTTGTTGTGTGTTGAGCACCTCCTTTAGAACAGCATATCTGCAGTCTATTGTCATTGCTCCTTCGGCCAGGTCATAGTTTATTATCACTGCGTATTTCTCCTTTAGAACCTTTGTAAGCTGTAATTCCAAATCACTGTCGATCACAGAGGGATCCGTTTGGTTGCTCTGAGTTAACTTCCTCCAGAGACCTTTCAAAATCGTATCCTGGGATTCCTGTGAAACATTCATCGTAAAACGTTAAAAGAATATTAAACATACTTGTCTTTATGGGGTTTTATGTTGTTTTTTCTTTTTGTTTTACGCCACAGTGTGCAATATTCGTGATGTGTGATGGCTGTCAGTAACATTTGTGTCTGGACAGAAAAACCAGTGATTAACATCATGAACATCAGTCCACATGTTTGGTACAGGATTACATAGAATCAGCGGGGAGTTGCTCCCCAGCATACAATGAATCGGACTGCCAGGCTCGGCGACTCTAGTTATCTTCCGTTGCATACCACGACAAACGTACCAAATGTAAGATAATCATGTCATGGCGTTGAAATGTATATACACGAGAATGACACATCCCGTCTGGGTGATAATCTGCAGTATGCGTAAAGGATGACATATAAAGAAAACCTGTCATACTTTCACACAAAGTGAAGTAATTTCGTCGATCACAAACCCGTGAAGATCGGTTGTCGTAAGAGGCGACTAACGGGAAAGGATGGCCAGGCTCGCTGACTTGCTTGACATATGTCATCGTATCCCGACTGCGTAGATTGGTATTTATGCTATTGACCACTAGATTTTCTGGTACAGACTCGATTACTTACAGACCGATACCACGTAGCGGGAATATAGCTGAGTTCAACGTTAAACAAGAAACAGCCTGTATAAAATCAAGGCAAAACACTCGTTAATCCAAAAACAATGGATGTGTTCATACCTTTAACAGATCAAAAGCCGAACCGCGTCCTTTCATTCCAACCTTATAGTCGTCCCTTTCAACGAGGCCTTTAATGTCGGTGAAGGGTTGGACATTGGTACCGGTTGTGAGACTTGCGGTCAGGTAGGCACTGTACGACGCAGCAAGGCATATTGAACAGAGCCAAAACGTTGACACGACAGCACGGGCCGTCCATGAGACCGGATGTAAGGAACCTCCTGTGGACAAGCAAACACCGGTATAGCACTAACCTCCTTTAAACAAATAGAATGAACATGGACATGAAGCAGAGATTTTTAAAATAGATGAGTGTTTTTATCATCCCTTACACATAAATGTTGTTTTCTAATCGGCTGATTGCTCTTTTATTTTAACTGTACCCCTCTCACAAGCATTTTCTATGTACCCCGCTGGAAATGCAGAATGTATTTGGTACTTCTTGGTAGTAATTCTTTATCTCGAATAACAGCGAATATGATGTTCGGAAATTACCGATGTTTTGCGAATGCAAATCGATGGAACGGAGATTACTCTAAATCGTATTTTCATGTCGTTTGCAAAAACATGCGATAATCTTTGGAGTCAGGTAACATGATCGTATTCTAAACGTGGATCGCATAATCGTATCCTGAACGTGGATCGTCACTGAAGATGTCAGTCAGTGGTTTGTCTGGTTCAGACTCGATCTTATGTTTTTTCGAGAAAACATTTGACTAACTTAATACTGTTTGACTTTCACTAATTTCACATTGTTTCCAGTAGCATAATTTCAAGACTTGCACTTGTATTTGTACTTCTTCAGTGCGTACAACCAAGTTGTAAACTCGTTTTATAATTCTTGACAGAATTTAAATTATTGTTTGAAATCTGCAAACAATTCCAGAGAAATACAAAGACCCCAATCTCTTCCACGATCTGTTCATAACTTAATAACGATAGTCATATATACTGACAGACAGTTCAGACAAAAATACTGTTATCAAGATGAAGAGGTCCCACCTCTAGGGCCTGCTGAAGCAGCAAGATGACTTTCTTTTCGAATTTATCGGACAGGAAGGATTTGTCACCTGGTGACTTTTGGTGTGAATTGGCATAAATGCCCTTTTCCCCTCTCATATTTGCTCAACTTCTCTATGCCATGCACTACGAATCAGGATAAAAGGAAAGGTTATGGCCGAGATTGGAACTGAAGATATTTTTTCTCGGAGATTGAAGTATAACTACCACTTGGCGACATGATCCAGAACAGACAATATCCATATTTACCTTGCTGAAGAGTCCCTCCAATGAAATAGTAGTAAATCTGAGGAAGTGGAACCATTTTCCTTTTTTCTTGAATGCTTCTTTCAAACACATAATATAACAGAGGAATAATCAACAGCGATGCCAAGAGAACGAGATAGACGTGGTTTTGGAATGGATCTAGGAACGAAAACAGGCTCGGCTCCCTTTCCAGATTTCTGCGGTACAGTATCACAGTGTTAATGGTGCCAAGACCCGGTAAAACGAAATCCATGATCTCGGTCCTATTGCTGTGGAAGGAGACGTCGTCAACGGCTATGTCAGCTTCCTGGATACATAAAACAGGGAATTGGAAGGTAAGTCATTTGGTTGGAAGGATAGTATCTCGGTTGCATTACAATTAGCCAGTTTGATGTTGGTATGATTGAATCCAAGAATATTCCTTTACAATTTCCAGCTTTTTGCAGCTGGTTTGATATGAGCAAGAAGTTGAGAATGATCGTAATATATGAACAAGCCAAGTCAAGTCTATTCCATTTTTTGGACTACATTGTACAATTGTATTGTAAGACATACAGCAGTAGTCACACGTCCAAACTTATATTAAAAGGATCTTGAGCTCTTCGTTTTAATACAGGTTATGAGCTTTCAATGACCATACTCAATGTTATGAACTTACTAAAATGTGAATCGGGAAGTTTTCAGTGTCGTGAACTACTTACAAACTCACATAATCATATTCTGTCACTTTTCCATAATTCTTACTTCAATGGATATTCATATTATCGATCACTCTTTATATGAGAAACCACAATTGCAAGCTGAAAGCACTAACACAAAAAGGTGCAATGAGATGTTTTCTGATTCGTTCGCCTTTCATGCCAGTGGTCCAGATTCGGTTCAGTTCGATACATGGGTACAAAGTGTCATTTCCGGTGTCTCCCCCAGTGATAGTGGTAGGATATTGCTTATTCTCTCCCTCAGCATAAGATTTGTTTGAAAATTAAACATTGGATTAGGATCATTATTTTTCAGTAGAAAATAAGTGTGCTGCCATGTGGTCACTGCATGATGCGTGAGGTTCCATATCTTCATTATTGCTATTTTTTCCTATTTTCTTACATTTTAAGCTTGAGCACATTTTTCTCACTAATTTAAACAATCTCAAAGATGGACAGAAAACGAAATTCACTTACCCCGCGATGCATCTGCCCCATCATGCCCGTCCAGTTTGCCCCAGACCTGCGTCCCCATGACGAGTCGGTGGACTGTATTACCTGGACACTTCACAGAAACGTGAGCAACATGAGTCTTAGAGCAATTCATTTATTATATGAGAGGCTTGGTGCTTGGTGAGGAAATCATATAGAGCTATGATGCTCTAAAACAAACAGGGTGTTTTACAATATAAGTCTTTCAATGGTCCCTCGGGGAACAAGGGTTGATGTACCCTTAACGTTTGTTGGTGTTTGTTTATGTTGCTGTACCCTCGACGTTTGTTTATGTCAAGGGTACATCAACCCATGGGCCTCAAAGGACTAGTGAACAACGTATATATCTTACCTCAATGTTAATTTGAATTGTTTGAAGCGTGGTTACAAAACCATTTGCAGGCATCACTAGATTATTTCACACAAGCAAAACGGATTTACAGGTATCTCCCTTTCATTGATTTGCATTCGCAAAGCATATGTGATATCAGTACATCATAAGTGATTCACTGTTATTCGAGATAAAGAATTAGTTCCACAAAACACCAAATGAGTTCGGTATTCCTAGCGGGGTACACAGAAAATGTTACTAGCTCGTAAAGGGGTACATAGAAAATAATAGAAGAGCACTCATCCAGTCAGAAAACGCCATTTGTGTGTAAGGAGTGCTAGTTTTCTTTTGTCAATACGTGGTCGTTTAAACATAATATACTACATACGTTCTACTTCTCGGGATCTGGGCAGCACGGCATGTATAGATACTTTGAACACATTAAAATGCAATATGGCAACACACAGTTTCATACTGCCAAAGAAGTGAAAAACAAAACCACAAGGTAGTAATCATTATAAAATCACGTGAAGGTTGGGAAGTTTCCAAACAGTAATAGTAATTAAGTCCTGTTGCGCCCTGAGCGTAGCGCTAAACAACCACATGCTCATTATACAGTCGGAATTGAACACGAGACCGAGTTTTTAGAAAAGAACATGAAAAGATTTTGTCACGTATGTTGCTGCAAAAAAACTATCTGGCATTAGTGGAACATTATACGTAGTTCACTGGTCACGATGGGACCATGGGTTGAGGTACACTCGATGTTTGCTTATATTCCCTGAGCCCGAGGGGCCAGTGAACAACGTATTTATCTTACCGAACATCTCAATGTTAATTTTGAACTGTTTGAAGCATGGGTATCGGATCGTACACTTCAGTAAACCTTTGTGAATCAAACGATTTGAATCTTGGATCGTGCTTAATTTTCCGGCAGGTAATGCCCTAGTTAAGTCACCGCGATGTAATGCCCCTTTTTAATATTCGCAGAGACTACATTTGAACGTTTTATCAAAATTTATTGATTGGAGAGACAGTGAAATGTTTTCGTAGCCATCGCTAGATTTTGCGGACGACACAAGAAAAACAGATTTAGACTTATCTCCATTCCATTGATTTTCATTCGCAAAACATTGGTAATTTCCGTGCATCATGCGTCATTTAATGTTATTCGAGAAAAAAAGTAACTACCACAAAGTACCGAATGAGTTGCTATTAGCAGCCGGGTGTATTGCAGTGCACCTCGCTTGTACACGGGATACATTGAAAAAACAGAGGAGCGCTCAGACAGTCAGACAGCGACATTTACGTGTGAGATAAGATAAGATCAATATCATCCTGCATTCACATTTTTGTGGGTAATGATTATTTGTAAAAGATGTTTTGAGTCGATATGTAGACTCGTAGATTTTTTGGGTATGAAAACACAGGTGTGTTAACACAAAGTGTCAGAAAGGACAACTATCATCAATAGGTATCACCACACAATTTCTGCCTCTGTACCCACACGGGTTCTGGGCATTAAGGTCGCGCTCACTGAACACGGAACAGGGCTCAATGTTTCCTCAGGGGAATTGTTTGCCATTCTGCACGATGGAACTGGAGGAGCAATGAAGATGTCATGAGGGTGTCACCACGTGTGTCCGTCAAACACAACGTCCCAGGGTCATCGTTTATGTGATCGATCCACAGAGCGAAGTGGACACTGTATTCTAATGATTACAACAGGCTATCGATGTATGTATCGACACATACTTGCTGTCGCCTGGCATTATCACCTTGAAGTGTGGCATCAGGTCACATGGCAGTGAAAGCCTTATTGACACGAGGTTGATGATACGCTGTGGCATTGGGTGAACAATGTGTTGTGAGTAGAAAACTGAAGTTTATATGCTAATTCAGGAACGTTTCCAGCCAAAGAAGCAAACCACCCAATGCAACCAAAACATTTTATTCACAGCCTAACCGCACATTAATTGTTCAGTATTCGATGCGTTGCATATTTGTATTCACTGTTTTTGTTGAATGGTAATTGTTCCAGTGCTTAAATGAATTTGTATGGTCACCCAGGTATGATCGGCGACCGTACAGTTCTTGATGCTGATGTCCAATAAATGGGACCTTATATTGGAAATCCATATGTCTCTCACAATAAACAAAGCGCTACATTTCCAAAGCTTTAAAATAGTTTATGATTTGTGTGATGTTCAATAGGGTGTTCCGAGATAAAACTACAAATGATACACTACCTTAGATTGAGAGCATCAGCGATAACGTGGATCATATCAAAACAGTATCCGGAATAGATGGTAATGTTGTTAACTTCAGTTCTAGTTGAACAGATGCCAGACTGAAAACAGATGACTATTTCAATAATATGCATAAGGAGAGTATTTGTATGATTCTCAGTGCCGTCATCAGATATGGCAGGACACTACATTGTTGTCAAAGATTACATATCGAGTTCTGATATCATTATACTATACATGTGCCTAAACTTCAGCTTCTCAAAGAAAGGACAGTAATAATACAATTTGTGTTTGCACTGAACCCTGAAAAGGTACAAGTCCTAAGGACCCAGAGCCATGAAACGTTGTGGGTCCTAATAGGAATGTGTAGGTCCTATATTTAATATAGACATAATACTTTTAAATAATTGGGGATGTCGCCATAAGGACCTGTAGGGAATAAAAGGGTCCGTGTGTTTTGTTGTTTTTTTTGGTCGCCCTCGGGCCCGGGAACGATGCTAATTTCGAACACTGTTGTAGGTGAGGAACGCCGTTCAGGACCTGCGTATAAAGGGTGTATGCTGGGTTCAGTACAGTAGCTAATGTGTCAGTTTGACGTCCTATTTCAGCAAAGTGTAGGTTGGCTGCTATAAATAATCTTTCTTCTTCAGTGGTATTAACTTTTTGTGGCAACCACGCCATGTAACACAAACACTTCTGATTACTACCGTCAGCGCCTTAGTCATATCAACCTTTTGTGTGAACCAAATCAAGTGGGACAAGCACTTACGATTTCTACTGTCAACGCTTTTGTCTCGTCGGAGGCTTTATTTTTTGTGTGTGTTTCCGGGTGATTGTGATCGTACCTCTCTCGTTGTAACCAACAAGATGTCTTGGTTGTAACCGTAGATGATATTTGGATAAAGAAGACGTAGGAACGTTTTAAAGTCGTGTTCGCTGTGTATTTCATTATAGCTGAGCCATCGCCATTGTCGTGATGTAGTGAGTCCAACTGCTGAGGATATATACTTGTCTTTGCATATCATCTTACAGATGGGCTAAAATGCAAGATAAAACACTTGTAACCATCGTAACACTATACACGTGACGTAACAGAGCACACATGCACGCGCACATATTTTCATCTAAAACTTAATTCACGATTCATAATTATTCAAGATTCATGTATTAATGTTATCCTTGACTGGAAATTAAGAAATAATTAATGAAGCACATAAACGACCGTTACAAAATGGGGTAAGCGAATGCTCAATGCAATAATAAAATTAAACTTTTGATGATAACGAACCTTTTCAAGTCAAAATTGTAAATTATGACACGATTAACAAACTATTTTTATGTTGGTTACAGTTATTTGGTTAATCATCTATTCATTCACAAAGAACTTATGCCGGTGATAACTGCCACTAGTGTAAATGAATGCATGAGGCTTAGGTGTAAATAATATTAAAATGGGATGCGTATTCAAAAACCTGTGTTCATCATTTACAAGTCGAAATGACCTATAACAATGCTTCGAGTTATTCAAGGTTCGACCCTGCCGTAATATGATGACTAAATAGGGAATATGCAGCCACAAATATTTTCCTCGGGACAACCGTTAGAGAAAAGAAAGTTCGACACATATAACTGTATACATACATAAAATGGAATAATGTCATGAGTAGGTTGCCTTTCCCGTCTGACATCATAGTATGGCATGATTGCCACGTTCTGTAGATTTATGGAAGCTGTGTTTACTGCTCCAGTCCAAGCCTGTCCCGCAACAACCAGCCAGAAGGATTTGTGTTTGTAGTCTAAAAGACGTGCAGAATCCATGTCTATTCTGTTGGCCTGTGAACAAATAGAATGGTTGAACATGTGAACAAATAGAATGGTTGAACATAGACGTTGTACTGGTAGGTCGTTGTACAAACATGTTCTTCATGTATGTTTAAATCTGCTTCTTTGCCTACTTATCCTTACTCAAGGTTAAAAGTCAAATATATATTTAAAACTAAACATTTCTAGTCTTTGAATGACATATACAAGTGATGGAGTTTTTTGAATGGACGTTAACTTCTTTATTGCTTCTAAATACAATGTTTCGGAGCATATCCGTACTCCTTCATTTGGTTAACTGATGATAACAAAGACACTGACATCCATTAAAAACACTTTCCTGAAAACTTTTCTGTTGTAAGAAATTTATCCCAATAACGGAGTATATTATTTGATTTCGATTATAACAAAGATATTTCATTTACATAGAAACAGTCATCGCAAGAGAGAACAATTCTCAATTATAAGACGAAACAGATTCCACTGTAATGTAGATCAGGGATGGTAACGACAAGAACAAACAGAATTCTCTTGCCCTGCTCAACCGATGCCACAGGCCACTCTCAGAATGTGTAAAAGAAGGTACGTTTCACAGTACTAGTGATGTCGTGCATACGAAGGACCAGAAACCAACTCACATGACAAAGTACATACTGATTTGGTTGCACCTTAGAACGAAGTATCAAATTTTGACTGATATGAACAAGCCAGAATAAGTCAGAAAACATTATGACCTTTTCACATAATATAAGATATGTATCCACCGGCCAATTCAGATAAGAAAATGTACTTTACGTAATACATGTTTCGTTTATAAGAGTATGATTCTTGTTATAAGAGACTTCTAACGGGATCAAGTGATCCGGTAAATGCATGGCATTGTATCGACATTGGGGAGATTGATACTAAGGACGTCAGTCACTAGATTGTCTGGTCCAGACTATACAGTGAGTGAGAGTGTGAGCCACTTTTAACAATATTCCAGGAATGCCACCGCGGGGAACACCAGAAATTGGTTTGAAGCGTTGTAGGGAATCTAACATGTCCCAGTGTGACGAACTATTTATCCACTAGGTTACCCCGCCGTCAAAACATATTTACAGACCTTCGTAGTATAGTTTGAATATTGCTGAGCGCAGCGTTAAACAATACAAAACAAAGTTAAGTTCTATATAAACATGCTAGCTTGGTGTGGGGTGAATGTCCCGTCCTCAAGGAACAATTCTGTGGACTTTTCGGAATGGTGATATGACCTAAGAAGGAGAAAACTGAAACACAGTTCTTCGAATAATCCTATACGTACAATAGATAGTATGTCCACCGTGTTTGTCACATTGCAAATGAGAAGTAGCTTTATGAATGGGAAGAACAGCTCGTGTATTGTGCGTAGGTAGTCCTCTAACTCATTCACTGACATGTTCGTCAGATCCAATACAGCCGGTACCTCCAGGATATCTTTGTCCAGTGTTTTTGACATCAGCGTGTGAAAGAGAATTTCTGAAAAAAAGACAGCTGTGTCAAACGAAGCGTTTGTGGCTTTAAGAAAAAAATACACCTTTATTTTGAACAAATCAGTTTTATCTCTGCTCTATGTATTCAAACTACCTATGTGACTGTTCTTAGCTTAATTTATTTAATTGCAAATTTGTTATGCTACTCTTAATAATATACGATCACGCATTTTCTTTTTGCAATAATACAGTATTCTGTGAGAGAATGTAAAACTATTGACGTCAGTATAACAATGAACGCTGACAGTTTAAACATAAGAGAGTAGCGCCTGTCTATACAATTGAGTAGATCGATGCTCATGTTGTTGATCAATGAATTTACCTGGTCCAGAATCGATTATTTACAGATCGCATTAATTTTTGCTGAGTGCGGCGTAAAACAACAAACAAACAATTGATAGTGAGACCAACAGTAATAAAACTAATAAACCTGAACTAATGAATTACTGGGCCTGGTAATTAGATGTGCCTGTAAGGTCGTTGAAACCTTCAGCAAGCCATGCTTGTCATGAGGCGACTAACAGGATCTGGTGGTCAGGCTCGCTGACCTGGCTGCTAAATGTCATCGTATCCCAATTACGTAGCCCGATGATCATGCTATTGGTGACTGGATTGTCTGGTCAAGACTCCTATTATTTACAGACCACCGTCATATAGTTAGAATATTGCTGAGTGCGGCGTAAAACTAAACTCACTCACTCCCCCTTACGGTTAGTAAAGTCAGCTGGCACTATAGTGTTGGAATACAACCACAGCAACTGAAATAGTCTTTGGTCATTCACTTCAGTTACCTCTTGACCTGTCGTATATAATAACGGTGGACCGCCAATCAAAAACTGACATGATGTGTGCGAGGTCCTCCGCCATGATGGATTGATTCTGTACCGGAAGTTGGAAATATCTGCTCTCATACAGCCTTGCAGTCATGTTGTCTAAATGTAAAAACACAATACATCAACGTTTATAGTTTTAAATAAACATGGCATTAATTTATTCATTTTATATAGATATTCATTTTACATCGAATCGACAATTTTGCAATCATTTTAGTAGCCATAAATTACTATCACAGTCTGTCAAAAGCATAACAACACTGAGTATAGCTACCATTTTATAAAAAAAGAATGTATAACAACTTCAACAAATATTTTACAATAAGTTATTCTGACAACCAGAAGATAAGATACCATTATATCTTTAAATCAGTCTGGTTTAAAACCATAAAATGCATGAGCCAAATTTTTAAAAAAGAGAGATGCATGAAGAGTCATTCATTGCTGCGATTGAAATTTAAACAAAATCCAAGTTTCAAACGGAGGTGGTCCCGAAACCGATTCTGACATGGCCTTTGCTCAAACTGAGGTGGGGAAGCTACAACAAGATTTCAACTTAAGAGAAAATAACTTAAATCTTTGACATTCAGTAACGCGTTACATCTATAGCGAGTGTGACCATCCCTACTACAAGACTGAAAAACTCTCCTGGAACTGGTAGACAGGCACGGGAATTGTGTGATAACGTCACGTTGGTCAGTTCATCTCAGTTAGCTGTAGGATCTATGACACGATGATCGTGACCCATGATATACAGATTAGACATGTCATGAGAACACGCAAATCAAGATGCTGTTAGCTACACGGAAGTTACGTTCTGGAATCTGAAGTTGTCATGTTGATAAAGGACACAAAATGGCAGGTGATGTAGCAATAGCAGGACAAATGGAAAATAATGTCATCAATGACATTAAATATACACTGGCGATGATCAGGATGTTCTCATGTGCTCCCAGATTCCAGTGAACATCATAATACCACCTCCCCCATGTCGCTGTCTTTCATCAGTTCTAAACAGAAAGACCTGCTTATTTTTCATCAGGAAAGACGACCCACTGTCAGTCACAGTCAGAACATCATCCAGCTGAGGTGTTTCAAAGGATGTACTGTAACATAAGAGCAATGCTTGAAGGCAATGCAAAAAGGTAAGCTGAACAGTACGAATCATGTCCTCTTTTACTAAGATAGGAGAACAGAGTTACGTCCATTCGTGGTGACAACACGATTCATGTCGATAAAAGCATTTTTCGCGTGTTTTTAAAGACTTTTAAAGACTGTTCGGGAATGCAACCTTAAGGAAGAGTGAACACATCTGACTACCGTTATGGTGTCGATCGACGTTTATAGAGCGAGAATCGGCTCATTCATCCACCCGAGAGGCAAAAGACAAGTGATGTTACAGAGAGTGAGTACTCGCCATTCGTTAGTGGGACCGATATACAGTACACACTTCTCATATGTGCCTTTATCTGTTCTATACATGTCTCTGCGTAATTAGCTTTAACCGATATGTCGAAAATCTGAACTTTGATCACTACGTGCCTAAAGACACTGTGCATCATGTGACGTCACGCCATGATTAATTGACCCAAGTTTTCCATGTACCAGCCCCGCATTGCACGTGAGATGTTTTTTCTGGAGGTAACATGTAACCAGCGATTGTTGTGAGACAAATCTTAATGTGCTCTAACGATATCGAGTTAAACCCAGGACCCCTTACTCTGGAAGAAGGTTATGACTCCATTATGAGTTAATTAGAATACAAGAAGTCCCAGCTGAGTGAACAAATCACATCGCTGAAAGAAGACGTGAAGTCGATTTCTTCTAGGTGTGATAAACTTCATGAATCTGTTAACCTATCAGATAGGATATAGAGAGCCTGAAACAAACCAGCGACACTATGTATACGGATTTTTACGCCGTTTCTGAAAAGGTCGATAACACGTATGGCCAAAATTGAGGGCGATTTAGATACACGTCGATTTAGTCGACGTGACATCATCATCCTTCATATTATTCCGGAAGTTGACGGTGAGATGACGTGTAAACAAACTGTGTCATCTTCTTTTGACAAATATTTGACCCTTAAGACATGACAATCGTCTGACGTGTTTCGTGCACACCGTCTTGGCGCTAAACGTCAACAAGCAACTAAACCACCTCCCATTATAGTGAAACTCGCACTGTCGGATGATGAGGTCCGAACTCTGAAATCGAGGCCAGTCCTCAAGGAGAATGGAGATGGAATTTCTAGCAAAAACAGTTACAATCCCTTAAGGAAACTGGTAAAATTAGGAACGTCCAAACGTTGCCAGGTCCAAATACCTCAACGTAAGCGGCAACCGACTCTTTACTAAAAAGAAGCAATACGCCGTCTTATCGACTAAAACACCGCAGGTACTGACTCTGAGAATGACCTCGTGACTACCAACACCACTCTCTCCCTTTTGTGCTGGAACGTTAACGGTTTGAAGGACAAAGTAAACGATTGTGAATTTTTAGCATATTTTCGGAAATTCAAAACAGTATGTCTGGTTGAAACATTTCTTATGGGTGGGTATGACTTTTTCTATGAAAAGTGGGTACTAAATGGGATACATTCAATAGTCATTCTAAATGGATTGGCATTCCACCCTTCATGACAGCTCAAGGTATGATTGTTACAGGACAGTTAAATGTTTACTACAGCCTGAAAAATACGTTTTACGTTCTAAGAAAACGTTTTATCAAATTTAGACTTGGTGTGTTAGATCTAATGATAAACGAAGGCAAGAAAATATCCATAGAAATGAATTGTTAAACAACTTAAAACGCTAAAACGAAACTTCATAATTGCCCTTAATATTGTTTTCTCCATTATCTGTATTTTATATTATCTCTATATTGTATATTATCTACAAATGTATTTTTGTATGTGGGCCGGAGGCCTTAAGTACTATTAACTTTTTTACTTTTGACTTTGAACCGATGGTTTTAGCGTCTTGATATAAAATGTGATTATGCAACCATACACATTTCAAAACAAAGTAGGGGATATTACATACTACTAGCCATTGACAATGTATATGTAAAAAGTAATTCATATATTTATGAAGATGAAACATTTCCAAAGGAAAGGAATATATTGTCACACTTTCTCTTGCATCTCTTCACCATCTATTTCCTCCTTTGCCTCATCATTTGCCTTTCATCTTGTCACTCCAATGTCCCCTATTTTTATGGTATACATGTATTTCAAAATATCAGGTTTATTGGTGTTTTTATGTATGTTTCTTTCAAACGCCAAGAATAGATGGAGTAATATCACTGCAAGAAGTTATGAAACAAATAGCACGTCTTTGGTATGTCAGTTTAAATGAAAGACTTGCATGACACGTGATTTGATACAGACTGAAATCAGAGGTCAAAATCACAAGACTGGTTCACGTACCAGACGGAATTGGTTGACTGCACTATTGCAGTTAACTTTTGTTGTCAGACTGCACAAAGTGCTGGTAACCTGTATTCTCAGGTTGCACCCAGTGCAAGCAGCATGTTCCACCACACGTGCATGGGAGCAGCTTCCATGAGCATGAACAAAGATTTCCAGTATCACGGTTTTGGTATTTTCAGATGTCTCAATTACCAGAACATCAACAATGTAAATAGTCTGCTTTCATGCTCATTAATCAGTCATGTAGGCCACAGACTTTGCACACTCTTGTGACGTTTCATGGGAGGTCATATGTCACAGTGCAATACATCACTTGTAATGGTAGACAAAATGAGTTTGCAAAGCGGCAAAGAAATTATGTTAATGAATAATAATTCACGGCTTTGATCGTGCGTTGCTTAGCGCGACACCTGGCAATATTCCAGCAATCTTGACCAGACAATCTAGTGATTATTCTATGGGATACGATAATGTGTATCAGCCAAGTCAATCTTGAAGACCCGATACAACATTTGTTGATGAAGACAAAAATTCAAACCAGGGACGACACAAGTATTTGGATAATATTTACTGAACTACCCATTTCAACTGATGACTGATACTGGCAGTCAACTATGTAACATCATGTTAGGAAAGCAAGATGACGTAATTATGAATGTCGACATTAAAGTGTTCCTGTTGCTATTATGTTTCTTTGTTCAACGTTCACCAACCACAGACGTGCATTTTAGGCATTCTTCGTCACATCTCTGTGAATGAAATAAACCAAATTCACAAAATTACTGAAAACCAATTCATTTGGATTTGTCCTTACCTGGCGATCCAACAGAAGAAGAAGCTAAGACTGTTGCGATTAAGGTCAATACAAAGGCCGCCATGTCCTCCTCTACATGGCCACCATCAAACAGAGGTTTCAGACGAATGTCCCATAATCACCGCACCACAGTCACCATTTGTCACGTTTTGTCCTACATTGGAGACAGAAAAAATATATAAATATCGGGTCCTCATTCATTGATGTACAAAAAAACTGCAGTGTGTGATCGTTCCTTCCTATATTCAAATAACAGACAATCAATTAGTCTCACCAGGAACAATTATGATACCTGTCTGTGAATAAACAAAGCCACAAGACGACGTCCGCTAATTTGAGAACTGGCAGATTGTTCACATCGACCACTGTCGGTTATTCATGCGTTATCAATAGGCCAAATACAACACAAGACGACGTGAGCCATAGACAGTGGTTATTGTAAATATTGAATCATGCAACTAGTACCCTACATCAGATAGTGAAAATGCCAATGTTGGCACTACAGTCGGTCAATAGTTTTGTACTCCAAAGCTACTACTGCGATAAGTAGTTTGTGATCTCAATTTTCTTATAAACTTATTTCTTGAGTAACAATTCCTGTAAGTGATATCTAGTCGGTAATACTGACCATATTATCAAATTCATTTGGTGATACCAATTGCCCTTTATAGCATAACCCAGCCTACATTCTCAACGCGATAATTAAAGTTTACATCTTGGAGTTTATACACTGACGCATTCCTTTGGCAATCTCAGATCAATCCATAATATCATTTTTCAAATGTCATGTGTCTTAAACGGATATTCAGCCGATGAGATCAATAACTGTACACAATGAAAGTCGCGAATTAGGAATAGGTCATTTGATTTTGGTAGTGTTAAACTTCATCATCGTGCTTGTCGATCTTTCTATCGTGAATATGTAAATATGTTACCTCACTCCGTGAGATTTTGCTTCAGACGTCACAGATTACTGTGGAAGGCCAGTACTGAGGCCTGTTATTTAGTTCAATAATTACATCACTTGGCAGGTTTTGGTAACAACATGGAATTGACATTTAAAATATTAGTTTCAAAGTGTGATGAAACATGATAATAAGGTGCATCTGTATGTAATGAAATTAATGATAAGAATACATATAATTGTTGTCACAAAGGGTAAGTTTAAACTCAATACGAGTTAATTGTGGTGGTGTTCCAAATAACCTCTGACACATTCCTTGCCGAATGCAAATGCTGTTCGCATCTTCAGCAGAAACTATTGTCTCCTGTGACGTCATATGATATAGGGAAGCCTTCTTAAGTGTTTCATGTACACATCGGATTAAAATCAGAAATACAACGATAGATCAGTTCAACGTACACATGTCTTCAAAGTCATAGCATGAAATATGAATACACCTTGTTTGGAATAATAACAAAATTAGTGCAGAAACTTACATCCATCAACTTAAGTACCTGTTTCTCATATTTCAATATTACATGCACACATGCAGGGATGGCAAGGTATGTGTATAGGTGTTTATGCAGACCTTGCACGTCAGTTTACAGAACATGTCGAATCATGGCATTGCGTGCATGTTTGTGCGATCAATTTGTGCACCATTTTGTTGCATTATGTCGAGATCCTCAATCACCACGCCATGTTAGCATACATAACCAAACCGTTATGACGTATTCGTCTCACAAAGTAAATGTTCTTAAACGCTTCTGGATTCCTTGATTAACATGGATCGTGTTTTCAAGTGATCGGATTGGTTACATGTATGTCTGGTGTTGTTCGTTGACACTTGACAGGTAGACATAAGATGGTTGTTCGGGGTTTTTTTTCAAAGGGGACAAATTCTGCATCACAGTCCTCATTTATCCTGAGAGCTGCATATATGTTTTATGTGTCATACCTCGCAGCTGACTAGGATCGACTACTGTCACTATCTTTAGATTGTTAACTGGTTTGGGTTTTGTTTTACCAACCTCGGTAGAAAATAGAAAATTTTCATAATATTTGAATTTGTGTTCATTTTCTCAACCGAACTGTCATCGCGTGAAGATCCTTGTTGAAAAGATCTCCTACCACCCATGCTTGCCTCGGCTTCTGATGACAATCACCATCATGTCCAGACTCTGGCAAACAGTCAGTTATAATATTGTCGAAGGGTTCGTCGGGCTTCCAAGATTTTTCAAGACATGGCGTTTGCTACTTGATTCATCCTGGGTGGTGATGTAGCCGAGTGATTAAAGCGTTCGCTCGTTACGCTGAAGATCCGGGTTCGATTCCCCACATGGGTACAATGTGTGAAGTCCATTTCCGGCGTCCCCATGATATTGCTATAATAGTGCTGAAATCGTCGTAAAAGCATACTCGCACACTATGACGGGATCGGTAGCCGGGCAAGAATTTCATTCCACATCGAGCAAAGTGCTCCGACGAAACATCGGGATGTATTCTGGATTTGTTTGGTTGTATGAAACTTCCGATTTGAGATCGATATTGAGGAAAACAAATACCCATTTGTAACAGCTCGGCGAGACACTTCATATCGTGTTGCTGACACATTAAATAACAAAGGCGGGGTGAGGTAATCAGTATTCTAGATCAACATAAAACGATATAATGTTTGCAGATTCTTGCAAGAGTTGGGGCAACTGATCAATTTGGCAGCCAAATGACGAAATTGGCCTAGATTGCAATGCAGTACAAGAGTGCTTTTCGATTTAACAATGTTAATGTATGCATAGCAGGGACTGATAGTAGCGATATCGGTTTCTAGTAAAATTAACTGGCGTCCCCAGATCTACAATCTTTCACAATGAAACTCCTTTTCACAGTTTGTTGAATATCGCAGCGCTCAGCTGTAGGATATGCAGCACCAAATCAGATTCTGTACAACAAGGAGTCCTTACTAACAAAACAGAATCATCTGACCGCTTGATGTGATTTGTGTAAATTTTCTGTTTTAAAATATACATCCACCCAGTATTTAGGACCGACCATACATTTTTAACATGTAGTGCTGTGAGGATTTTTACACACTGAATTGACATGCTGAATGTGGTTGACATTTAGTGTGAAACTGGAGTTGCTCTGTTTAGCTTCCTCCTTCCGGAAAAGGAGATGCATTGGGTATGTTTTAAGGGGTATGTTTTTATTTATCTTTTAAGACATACTATGCATACATGTACATGCAAAAAGCTGATTGGTGGCTCCATAATTTGTAAAATTAATGTAAAGTTACCATAAAAGTCAATGGGATAATATTTCTTTGGGTGTAAAAACTATAAGGCGGCACCGAGTAAGCAACAGCAGTCAGTTCAAATTGACTGTATTTACGTGCATGAGTACACCACAACATCCACCAATGCATGGTGCACCGCCACCTGCATACATGAGTACACCACAACATCCACCAATGCTTGGCGCACCGCCACCGGCATACATGAGCACACCACAACATCCACCAATGCATGGGGCACATAAACAGGCATACATGAGCATAGTACAACATCCATCAATGCATGTAGCTGTAGCACCCTCATACATGAGACACAACCATCACATCCACCAATGCATGGCGCACCGCCACCGACATACATGAGTACACTACAACATCCACCAATGCATGGTGCACCGCCACCAGCATACACGAGCACACCACAACATCCACCAATGCATGGCGCACAAAAACCGGCATACATGAGTACACCACAACATCCACCAATGTATTGTGCACCGCTACCGGCATACATCAGACACCACCATCACATTCAACAATGCATGGGACACCGTCACCGACATACATGAGTACACCACAACATCCACCAATGCATGGGTCAAAGCCACCGGCATACATGAGTACACCACAACATCCACCAATGTATCGTCCACCGCCACCGGCATACATGAGAGACCAACATCACATCCACTAATTCATGGGGCACCACCACTCTCATACATGACACAGCACCATCATATCCACCAATGCATGGCGCAAGGCCACTGGCATACATGAGCACACCACAACATTCACCAATGCATGGGACACCAGCACCCTCATACAAGAGACACCACCACAACATCTACCAATGCATGGCACACCGCCACCGGCATACATGAGTACACCACTAGATCCACCAATGCATCGTGTACCTCCACCGGCATACATGGGCACACAACAACATCCACCAATGCATGGGGCACCGCCACCGGAAAAAAATGAGGACACCACAACATCCACCAATACATGGGGCACCACCACCGGCATACATGACCACACCACAACATCCACCGATGCATGGCGCACCGCCACCGACATACATGAGTACACCACAACATCCACCAATGCATGGTGCACCGCCACCAGCATACACGAGCACACCACAACATCCACCAATGCATGGCGCACAAAAACCGGCATACATGAGTACACCACAACATCCACCAATGTATTGTGCACCGCTACCGGCATACATCAGACACCACCATCACATTCAACAATGCATGGGACACCGTCACCGACATACATGAGTACACCACAACATCCACCAATGCATGGGTCAAAGCCACCGGCATACATGAGTACACCACAACATCCACCAATGTATCGTCCACCGCCACCGGCATACATGAGAGACCAACATCACATCCACTAATTCATGGGGCACCACCACCCTCATACATGACACAGCACCATCATATCCACCAATGCATGGCGCAAGGCCACTGGCATACATGAGCACACCACAACATTCACCAATGCATGGGACACCAGCACCCTCATACAAGAGACACCACCATCACATCCACCAATGCATGGTACACCACCACCGACATACATGAGTACACCACAACATCCTCCAATGCACGGGGCACCAGCACCCTCATACATGAGACACCACCAGCACATCCACCAATGCATGTCGCACTACCACCAGCATACATGAGTACACCCCAACATCCAGCAATGCATAGGGCACCACCACATTCATACATGAGTACATAACAACATCCACCAATGCATCGTGCACCGCCACCGGAAAAAAATGAGGACACCACAACATCCACCAATGCATGGGGCACCACCACCGGCATACATGAGCACACCACAACATTCACCAATGCATGGTGCACCACCACCGGCATACATGAGTACACCACAGCATCTACCAATGCATAGCGCACCACCACCGGCATACATGAGTACACCCCAACATCCAGCAATGCATGGGGCACCACCACATTCATACATGAGTACATAACAACATCCACCAATGCATTGTGCACCGACACCAGCATACATGAGCACACCACAACATCCACCAATGCATGTAGCACCAGCACCGGCATACATAGGCACACCACAACATCGACCAATTCATCGTGCACCGCCACCGGCATACATGAGCACACCAAAACATCCACCAATTGCATGGCACACCGCCTCCGGCATGCATAAGTACAGCACAACATCCACCAATGCATCGTGCACCGCCACCGGCATACATGAGTACACCACAACATCCACCAATGCAGGGGCACCACAACCGGCATACATGAGTACACTACAACATCCACTAATGGATGGCACACCGCCACCGGCATGCATAAGTACACTACAACATCCACCATTGCATGGGTCACCACAACCGGCATACATGAGTACACCACAACATCCACTAATGCATGGCACACCGCCACCGGCATGCATAAGTACACCACAACATCCACCAATGCATGGGGCACCACAACCGGTATACATGGTGCTACATCCACTAATGCATGTAGCACCAGCACTCTCATACATGAGACACCACCAGCACATCCAGCAATGCATGTCGCACTACCACCAGCATACATGAGTACACCCCAACATCCAGCAATGCATAGGGCACCACCACATTCATTCATGAGTACATAACAACATCCACCAATGCATTGTGCACCGATACCGGCATACATGAGCACACCACAACATCCACCAATGCATGGCGCACCAGCACCGGCATACTTCAGTGCACCACAACACCCACCAATGGATAGCACACCGGCACCTGCATACTTCAGTGCACCACAACATCCACCAAAGTATGGGACACAGCCACCGACATACATGAGTACACCACAACATCCACCAATGCACTGGGCACCACCATCGGTATATATGAGCCACCACCATCACATCCACAATTGCATGGCACACCGCCACACGCATACATGAGTACACCAAAACATCCACCAATTCGCAAGAATGACTGCATAGAAAATAAAAGTCACCGGAACCGTTATGTTGAAAGAAAACTTTTAAAATCGGAATGAAATGACATCTGATCTGAACGCCCCGTCGTACAACTTGTCGTGTATTTGAAAGGCATTAAATCTATCGCTTCTCCAGTAACTCTTAATTTGCTTTCCAGAAACCGCTGACACAAATTGCTTAGTGTTATTTCCAAAACAGCCCCCGTCAATTTCCCATACTTAGGTTCGGCTCGTGTTAAAGACGTCATTCATCCTGCCTTGCCTATGCCAATCTGGTTTTTTTCGTCATCGATTCCATTCCGTTAAACCAGTCTAACTTACTGAATGGTATAACAATGGTTCCTCCTTACACGTGTCTGAAATCACATTCAGTTTCAATCTTGGGATAATGCAAACACGACTCAGTGAAGAAAGGTCACCCCTACCTATCGATGAACGTTTGGATGATTCAGGTGATGCATTATACCATTATATGAAGTGATGTATTATACCATTATATGAAGTGATGTATTATACCATTGTATGAGTGCCCATGTCAGATTGAGATTCATAATTTACCTTTACAGACAATCAGTGGTGCCTACAAAGACGAAAGTTGGCACAGGTGGATGACGAAACATTGATTATAATGTAGAATGTACAGAAAGTACCTTATTATTTAGCATCATTTCATATCAAAAAGCTTTATACAAATATTCACCTAAATTACACAACTGTTTTACATTTCTAACACTTACAAGTTGAATGCGTTTATGCATTGTACTAATATGGTTTTATATCTTAGTAATATGGCATCTGTAGTAATATGGTTTTATGTACTGTTTTCTGTAATTAATAAAGTAGCGACATACTAATACAAAATGCAACTCGTCTTCAATGTCGTCTTCACAAAAACACAGTTTTTTTCTGTTATTTCAACATGCTGTTTCTATAGTTGAATTACGAGAGTTACGTCGGAATTTAGATAATTATTTCCCGAAGATGTGCGGGATAGCTTTACATAGGTAGTACAGCAGAGTGCAAATATCAATAATATTTATATAAATTACACATTCTGATCAATTGGATAAATAACAACAATCTCTTGAGATGTTTGATCGAAACTTAGTATGTAAGAAGGTAGGTATGCAGGACATACTTCATCTCTATGTCATAATTCATTGATACCAATGTTAGATTAAATATTGTTCCCCTGATACGCCCAACTATTAACACTACAGGTCTTTACTTCTCACAAAAGACATTCATAATAATTTCGAAGGATAAGATCATTTGTGTGAAGCAGCTTGCACCAATACTTTATCATTATCACTTGTCTCTGATATATGCGAGAGAGACGACCCAATTATGCATAAGCCATATAATTACATGTATAGTTTTTAACTTCAGTGGAGTAATTCAACAACGAATCTAACTGCTTTTGTGAACCATCAACTGATTCAGAAATTAGGACACGTCGTCTGCATACAGTAACAGAAAAATACTTAGGGATTTACATTTATAAGAAATTCAGTTATCTTCATAAAGGGGGTCTCAAAATCACTGAGATAAAATGAAAATAGAATTGGAGACAAAACATCGCTTTGCGTTAAATCCGAATTATTCTTAAAGGATTCACTAAAATAGCCGCCAACGCTAACAAACGATCTAACGTTCAGATACAAAGAATATATAACTGACATTAATTTTCCATTTACACCTAACTTTGACAACTTACCACAACTTACACCTGTCTACAGAGTGCAATACACCCTGAAAGTTGACGTAAGCACGATACAATACGTTTATTATTGTTAAGGCTGTTGCTAATTAATGTGAAACTATGTTTACGACACAAGTTGGAATGTTGGTATTCCCCGAACGGAAGCGAGGGATATACAGATATTTAGGCACGAGTGTGCCTATCTATTACCAAACTCATCTTTCAAACATGGGCTGGTTACCCACAATGGCCTCATTTAGAACGCAACGTTATAGAGGAGACGTGGCGTCCTTGCATTGCTCACGACATCACCTCACCATGACAAAGTAATATTTTCCCCTAGGTCATCGTATGAAAAATATGAACCCCGATATTTTCGACCTCGTAGTTGATATGGCTCATGGGCCAATCTGGTAGAAATATTAATATTAATTCTTCTACTGGAGTAGATCATCCGGGTATCCTTGGTGCTGTAAGTTGGAAACCCACTTGCTTTTAGCATTGTCCTTGTGATACTCCGTGGTGGGTGAGTGCCTCGGATGATGAACCATATTACACTAACCATGGCTTACACCTATGAACTTCCGCCAAAAAACCCAAAATATCCACTTGAAATTGACCCTATTGATACTGATCACAGACCTTCTGCATCGATTGAGTATTGGCCGCTTTTCCTTGTGATCGAGACTCCTGACAAGACACCGTAAAAGGTGAACCCCTTTGCTGTATCCAAGGGCATTGAAGTAGTACAGGAGGAGGCAGCTGAAAAATCTGATGTCGTAGCCTCCCCAGTACTGAGTTTGTTTGAAACTATCTTCAGTTAGTATGATGTCTTTGACTCATGAAAAGGCCTTTAATACTCAGGTTTTCACAGGCCATTTTATGTGGTGGAGGTCTGTGAACATTTTCATGACATTTGGTTTGCTGGCCGACAACATCTCAAAGTTAATCATGGATAGTTTTACTAATATCAATCTGATCACTGTCATTTTGACTTTTGTGTATTGCTAAAGGGTGCATATTTTTTGACATATATTTGCTTTTGAAAATAATGACAATGACCGCCATTTTGAATTGTCTTCTCGGCAGTTACATTTACACAAAAATTAACACCGAATGTGTCCATTTACGGCCAATGTTGAAATTTTTTATGTTTTTTGACACTTGTATCTTCTAGAGTGGTGACTCGGGCACAAAACAGGTGATTTTGTATGGTCATGTCGTGATAAGATAATGTTTTACAGCTTACTCTTTGAGACGAGATTTTCTTTCCTGTTTACTTCTAGAGTGACAACATGTTACATGGAATAACTTGATATTACCCAGAATTCAAAAATGGCTGCCAAGATGGCCACCATTGTAGTTTTAGTGCCTATACAGAGAAGAGAACTAACAAACAATTCATTTGGTGTCACATGTTTAACACAGTTTAGAAAAAAACAAACTTCAAAGTTATGGTTAATAAAAGCTATACATTCCTAACTATTTGATGAAATAACAGTGTCCAAAGTATTAGAAAACTATGCTTCACGATCGATAACTGCCTCTAAGCTCTCGTAGTAG
Organism: Haliotis asinina; assembly: GCF_037392515.1. Lineage (NCBI taxonomy): Eukaryota > Metazoa > Mollusca > Gastropoda > Lepetellida > Haliotidae > Haliotis > Haliotis asinina. Next base: position 33,538,210 of record NC_090287.1, on the reverse strand, counting down.
CTATTCAAATGGTCTGTCAGATAACTGTTAATCACTTTTGATACATTCAGAAGCTTACAATTTTTTTAGTTTATCTGCTTTGATATAGATCTCTCTCTAATGGCACACTGACTTTATTGCATTTACTCTGTGTCAGTTCAACCAATCCATGGGGAGCAGCATCTCTCGACATCAGAACACCAGAATAGGGATACGCTGACCATCACAAATGATCCAACCATGGTCAGCTGGTTAATGAATATGATTGGCAAACATGCACTTGGTTGTTTACTTGCGCAATGTAATATTCTAGACTGTTGGATGTTGGTGGGAGCTTTTCATTTAATGTCTTGTCTCATCTACAGACACCACTGGATTGTTTAGTACATACATTGAACTAAAGGTCTGTGCGATGTAATCTAGTAATGTTGATAGGCTTTTGTATTGTAAGTTCTGGTTTGTAGACATTAGAATACCCCCGTTTATTGATCTATTGCTTTAATGTTGGACTTGTTTCGTGATGTGTTTCTGTGTTGGCGGTGTTTAGCAGTGCATGGCAGTGTATGGCTTAAAACAAGCACTCCGACAAGGCGATAAAGTCGTGCACATCCGATTTCCATGGACAAAAACAATTCTTCTCGAGTTCACAAGTCTCACAAACAAAACAGCAAAACAAACAAGTACAACTGGTCCAGCTGTGCGGATTATGTTTTATTAATGTCATCATTCCCAACATGGAACAGTACCAAATCCTCGAACATAAACACCAACATTGTTGTCGCAGAATGTGTGTCTAAATTGATCTTGATCAAATTTGAGATTTGAACAAGGTCAAAGGTAACTGAAGCCCGACACGTAAAACCAGAGATAAAAAACATTTTTGAGAAAAAAAACCTCTGGAACCGTGTTCCCTCAACGTATGCAACGCTACCTATTCTACTGGAGGGTTTACAGTAGTAGACACGCAGAGTACATTGTCACAAAATGTCCGAACAGTAAAACATCCACATGCTGCTCCAGAAGAATCCTTGATCCACTTCTGTCCATGGAATGTCTTCTTGGCAGTCGTCCTGCCTCTGGGGGACTTCAGGGTCCATTTCTGCCCCCAGGACGATGGCATCCACGCTCCTGATAATAAAGGTAAACATATTTTACATCATTTGTACTGTGTGCATAAATGCAAAATATATGATTCCACGAGAACATATCTCAAACACGAAAATCAAGTTGTGACTTGGCAGTAGACGTCATTGTACACAAGGAGGCACTTTATGTTTTCTTTAAAAGGTCGTTTGGAAGAACACAATGGCTTCTGCTAATAAAGGTAAACAGTATTCTGTATGACAATTTATACTTCCAGCACATATTAAGACTGCATGAGTGTTTTCACACTGCTTTTATCAGCATACCAGCTATATCACTTGGAGAAACAACAAATATCGGCTCATCACATCATTCAGATATGGAAAATCGAAATAGGGTTCTTTGGAGCGTCATGAGCGAACGCTTTAACCATTCGGTTATTCGGCGACCCCCTTACATTTAAATACAAAGCAAATATGTCGGGACGTGAAAAACAAAATTTAATTTAAGTTTTAAACTGAAATAGTGAATGCTTTACCAGCAGGTGGCCAGTACACTGACTTTCAAAGTGACCATCCGGGACTTGCTTTGCCTCGAACTACCTATTGAAGGACGGAATGGTGGGTTACACTAAGTTATACTATCTATAGATAGCATCGTACAGGGCATGCACGAAGGGGGCCCTATCTACACTAACCCCTAATCTACCAGTCAAGTGCAGTCAGCATTGGATCTACTGGGGGTGCTGAAAAGACTGGGGCCACAGAGTGTGCCAACCCTAAACTAGCTGGGTTGCTGTAACAACCATCCTGACTGTACAGTCAGGCCCTAGCACCGAACCTACTCCATGTACGCTCGGCAGGGGGCTACGCGGAGAGCAGACGCACAATGGAGCCACCATGAGACAAAAGCTCATCCCATCGGACCCTCGGAAAGCCAGTGTACTAAAGTCCATTTGGAAGGGATTAGAGTGACACAACACCAAATCCAGAGTGTGCCAGGGTTCCTGCGTCTGAAAGAAATGAGTCATGCATAAGCATCAGTAATCACATTTCTCTCGGATGTAGATTGGATTAACAACAGCCAGTAAGTGTGGTTTTCTGCCGCTTTGGGCAATTTTCCAGCGACGGGCCTCATAAGTAGGCGTGGGGCATAATAATTAAGTGAGGACTCGAACAATGGTACTGAACATGACGTGCCAACACTTGAACAACTAGGCTACACTACCACTCCGTTTACATGCAGAAACCAGTATCAACCTTTCCATTCTATATCTAAATGACTGTGTACTATGCTGGTCGTAAGAGGCGACTAACGGGATCGGGTGGTCAGACTCGCTGACTTCTTGGTTGAAACATGTCATCGGTTCCCATTTTCGCAGATCGATGCTCGCGTGGTTGATCACTGGATTGTCTTGTCCAGACTCGATTATTTACAGACCGTCACCTTATAGCTGAATATTGCTGCTGAGTGCGGCGTAAAACTAAACTCACTTACTCCTAAATGGCTGTATACTATGAGAGAATTAGTGTGCACTATATATGAAACAAATATTTTCTTCCAAAATGAGTTGAAAACACCTGCCTGTCTGGTCCTCTGTCACCCTTCCGAAGAATCCATGGTCCACGTCTATCCATGGAATATCTTCTTGGCAGTCGTCCTGCCTCTGGGGGACTTCAGGGTCCATTTCCGCCCCCAGGACGATGGCATCCACGTTCCTAATAGTAACGATAACGAACAGGTTAATGTTTCATATCACTGATACTTACTACATAGATAATAAATATTAAAAGCATATGCTTTTTGGTCAGGAAAACGCTGTAACCTGAAACACAAGTTGTAACTTGCTCATGACGTCATTGTCAACAAGAATATATTGTATGTTGTCTTCAAAAGATAGTTTGGAGAACTTGCCTTCCTGGTAGTCTGGCGGCTTTGTGGTCGTTGTCCTGCCGCCAGAAGAGACCTGGATCCACTTCTGTCCACGGAATATCTTCTTGGCAGTCGTCCTGCCTCTGGGGGACTTCAGGGTCCATTTCCGCCCCCAGGTAGATGGCATCCCTGCTCATAACAGTAAAGAGAATATAGTTTACATCGCTGGCACTTACTGTGTGCATAAATACAACTTATATGCCTACACGCAAAATCTCAAACATGAAACTCAAGTTGTAATTTTGCAGTAGACGTCATGATAAACAAGGATGCATTGCATGTTATGGTTTATTCAAAAGATTGTTTGAAAGGAACAGTTGCATGCGTAAGCAACGGTTTTACTTAAAAAGGCAAAGAACACTTTACATAATTTATGCTTCTCACACAGATTATGACTGCATGAGTGTCCTTTTACACCGCTTTCAGCAATATACTAGCTATATCACGGTGAGAAACAACAAATAGATGCTTCACACATCATTCAGATATGGGAAATCGAAATAGGGTTCTTTGGAGCGTCATGAGCGAACGCTTTAACCATTCGGTTATTCGACGACCCCCTTACATTTAAATACAAAGCAAATATGTCGGGACGTGAAAAACAAAATTTAATTTAAGTTTTAAACTGAAATAGTGAATGCTTTACCAGCAGGTGGCCAGTACACTGACTTTCAAAGTGACCATCCGGGACTTGCTTTGTCTCGAACTACCTATTGAAGGACGGAATGGTGGGTTACACTAAGTTATACTATCTATAGATAGCATCGTACAGGGCATGCACGAAGGGGGCCCTATCTACACTAACCCCTAATCTACCAGTCAAGTGCAGTCAGCATTGGGTCTACTGGGGGTGCTGAAAAGACTGGGGCCACAGAGTGTGCCAACCCTAAACTAGCTGGGTTGCTGTAACAACCATCCTGACTGTACAGTCAGGCCCTAGCACCGAACCTACTCCATGTACGCTCGGCAGGGGGCTACGCGGAGAGCAGACGCACAATGGAGCCACCATGAGACAAAAGCTCATCCCATCGGACCCTCGGAAAGCCAGTGTACTAAAGTCCATTTGGAAGGGTTTAGAGTGACACAACACCAAATCCAGAGTGTGCCAGGGTTCCTGCGTCTGAAAGAAATGAGTCATGCATAAGCATCAGTAATCACATTCCTCGCGTTTGTAGCTTGGATTAACAACTGCCAGTAAGTGTGGTTTTCTGCCGCTTTGGGCAATATTCCAACGACGGGCCTCATAAGTGGGCGTGGGACATAATATTTAAGTGAGGACTCGAACAATGGTACTGAACATGACGTGCCAACACTTGAACAACTAGGCTACACTACCACTCCGTTTACGTGCAGAAACCAGTATCAACCTTTCCCATCTATACCGAAATGGCTGTGTACTATGAGAGAATGAGTGTGCACTGTATAGTAAACAAATATCAATGAAGATGCATATTTTCTTCCAAATAGATATGGAAACACCTACCTGTCTGGTCCTCTGTCGCCCTTCCGAAGAATCCTTGAAGTCGTCCTACCTCTACAGGATTTCAAGACTTTCTGTCCCCACGACGAATATTTCACATCACTATAGGTGGGTGCTCAAACTCCAAGCGGGCTTCAGTCGCTCGCTTCGGGTCGCTCGCTTACGCAACCTAATCCCAGTCGCCGAACCCGAAACAAAGGATTAGAGCTATTGAAAGCACCTCAATCACAAGTGTTTGCACAGAGGCATGTTTTCTTATTTAGCGTGAGCCAAGTAAGACCTGGTAATATTCATTATTGAAACAAAACTAACCAAAATTTTCTTTCATTAATTACAGATTTTTTTATGTAAGACAATATAGCTAAAACATAATCAACGGCTAATACAATACAGGTATAACCCATTGTAAATTTAAAATTACAAGTTAAACCCAAAGTGACATAGGTGTATGGAACATTCAATGTAAATAAATTAAAACAAACTGTCGTCCGTGGGTGGGAATGTTGTAAATTGTGATGTGCTTATCACTGCTCATCGCTTTCGTGACTCACTCGTGTTATTCTGCGATTACAGTCCGTTTGCCGTGAAAGCGTACCGATGAATGTCTCTTTAAACAAAAACGTAAATCGAATAAAATGAAATTACGATGGCAAATTTCTTATAATTTTATACCTTGCCAATTCAACATTTAATTCTCAGAATTTTATTCAACTTCAGATGAAAGTTGTTAAACAAACGATCATAATTTCAAATCACTTTCTTTGTTTGTATTACAGGGGGTTTGGGGTGCACATTAAACAAAACGTCGAGAAGTTGGGTTGGTCTAAGTTAACGCTCATCACGTACCGCACGTGCGCTTACCTCCTTGCAATACAAACCAGTAATAACGATTTGAATCTATAATCGTTTGTTAAACAACTTTTATCCAAAGTTCAAAAAATTCTAACACTTAAATTTTCAGTTGCAAGATAAAATGACATGGATTCGAAATAATAATTTCACTATGTCTGGTTTACGTTTTGTTTAAAGTAAAAAAAAATCACCTCAACATTGTACACCACAATACATCTAAATGAGACACCACCATCACATTCACCAATGCATGGGACAACACCACCGGCATTGCATGGGACACCAAAACATCCACCAATGCATGGCGCACCACCACCGGCATACATCAGTTCATTACAACATCCACCAATGCATCGGGCACCAGCACCCTCATACATAAGACACCACCATCACATCCACCAATGCATGCCACACCGCCTCTGACAAACAGGAGTACACCACAACATCCACCAATGCATGGAGCATCATCACCGGCATACATGAGTACAAAACAACATCCACCAATGGATCGTGCACCGGCACCGGCATACATGAATACACCACACCATATACCAATGCATGGGGCACCACCACAGGCCTACATAAGCCACCAAAATCACATCCACCAATGCATGGGGCAAGGCCACCGGCATACATGAGTACACCACAACATCCACCAATGCATGGCGCACCACCACCGGCATACATCAGTACACAACAGCATCCACCAATGCATGGGGCACCAGCACCCTCATACATGAGAAACCACCATGACATGGACCAATGCATGGCACACCGCCACCGGCATACATGAGTACACCACAAAATCCACCAATGCATAGGTCAACAATACCGGCATACATAAGTACACTACAACATCCACCAATGCATGGGGCACCAGCACCCTCATACATGAGAAACCACCATGACATGGACCAATGCATGGCACACCGCCACCGGCATACATGAGTACACCACAAAATCCACCAATCCATAGGTCAACAATACCGGCATACATAAGTACACTACAACATCCACCAATGCATGGGGCACCAGCATCCTCATACATGAGACACAACCATAACATCCACCAATGAATGCCACACCGACATACAGGAGTACACCACAACATCCACCAATGCATGGTGCACCGTCACCGGCATACATGAGTACAAAACAACATCCACCAATGGATCGTGCACCGGCACCGGCATACGTGAATACACCAAGACATCCACCAATGCATGGGACACGACCACAGACATACACGAGGCACCACCATCACATCCACCCATAGATGGAGCACCGCCACTGGCATGCATGATTACACCACAACATCCATCAATACATCGTGCACCGCAACCAGCATACATGACCACACCACAACATCCACCACTGCATGGCGCACCGCCACCAGCGTACATGAGTACACCACAACATCCACCAATGCGTGGCACAGCACCACCGGCATACATGAGCACACCACAACATCCACAAATGCATGGCGCACCACCACCGGCATACATGAGTACACTACAACATCCACCAATCCATGGGGCACCAGCACCCTCATACATGAGACACCACCATCACATCCAGTAATTCATGGGGCACCGCCACCGCCATACATGAGTACACGACAACATCCAGCAATGCATGGGGCACCATCACCGGAGTACATTAGTACACCACAACATCCACCAATGCATCGTCCACACCCACCAGTATACATGAGAACAACACAACATCCACCAATCCATAGGCCATAACCCCCTCCATACATGAGTACACCACAACAACCACCAATGCATGGCGCACCACCACAGGTACACATAAGCCACCACCATTACATCCACCAATGCATGGCGCACCGCCAACGGCATACATGAGTACACCACAACATTCACCAATGCATGGGGCAACATCACCGGAGCACATTAGTACACAACAGCATCCACCAATGCATGGGGCACCAAACCCCTCATTCAAGAGACATAACCATCACCTCCACCAATGCATGGCACACCGCCACTGGCATACATCAGTACACCACAACATCACCAATGCATCTTACACCACCACCGTCATACATGAGACACCACCATCCGATCCACCAAAGCATGGCGCACCGCCACTGGCATACATGAGTACACCACAATATCCACCAATGCATGGGACACCACCACCAGCATACATGAGTACACACAACATCAACCAATGCATGGGGCACCACCACAGGCATACAAAAGCCACCACCATCACATCCAAGAATACATGGTGCACCGCTAACGGCATATATGAGTACACCACAACATCCACCAATGCATGGTGCACCACCACCGGCATACATCAGTACATAACAACAACAACCAAAGCATGGCACACCACCACAGGTACAAATAAGCCACCACCATTACACCCACCAATGCATGGTGCACCGCCAACGGCATACATGAGTGGAACACAACATCCACCAATGGATTGTGCACCGCCACCGACATACAGGAGTACAAAACAACATCCACCAATGGATCGTGCACCGGCACCGGCATACAAGAGACACCACCATCACATCCACCAATGCATGGGGCACCGACAACCGCATACATGAGTACACCACAACATCCACCATTCCATGGCGCGCTACCACCGGGGTACTCAGGCACCACCATCACAACCACTACTGCATAGCGCACGGCCACCGGCACACATGAGTACACCAAACCATCCACCAATGCATCGTGTACCACCACTGGCATACATGAGTACACACAACATCAACCAATGCATGGGGCACCACCACAGGCATACAAAACCCACCACCATCACATCCAAGAATACATGGTGCACCGTTAACGGCATATATGAGTACACCACAACATCCGCCAATGCATGGTGCACGACCACCCTCATACTCATACATAAGACACCACCATCACATCCACCAATGCATGGGGCACCACCACCGGCATACATGAGTACACCACAACATCCACCAATGCATCGTCCACCGCCACCAGCATACATGAGCCACCATCACATCCACAAATGAATCGCACACCACCACAGACATACAGGACTACACCACAACATCCACCAAGGCATGGGGCACCACCGCAGGCATACATAAGCCACCACCATCACATGGACCAATGCATGGCACACCGCCACCGGCATACATGAGCACACCACAACATCCACAAATGCATGGCGAACCACCACCGGCATACATGAGTACACTACAACATCCACCAATCCATGGGGCACCAGCACCCTCATACATGAGACACCACCATCACATTCACCAATGCATAGCACACTGCCACCGACATACATGAGTACACCACAACATCCACCAATGCATCATCCACCGCCACCGACATACATGAGACACCACCGTCACATCCACTAATTCATGGGGCACCACCACCGGCATAAAAGAGTACACAGCAACATCCACCAATGCATGACGCACCGTTACAGGCATACATGAGTACACCACAACATCTACCAATGCATGGCACACCGCCACCGGCATACATGAGTATACCACTAGATCCACCAATGCATCGTGTACCTCCACCGGCATACATGGGCACACAACAACATCCACCAATGCATGGGGCACCGCCACCGGAAAAAAATGAGGACACCACAACATCCACCAATACATGGGGCACCACCACCGGCATACATGACCACACCACAACATCCACCGATGCATTTCGCACCGCCACCGGCATACATGAGGATACCACAACATCCACCAATACATGGGGCACCACCACAGGCATACACGAGGCATAACCATCACATCCATAAATGGATGGCGCACCGCCACCGGCATAGGGCACCGCCACCAGCATACATGAGTACACCACAACATCCACCAATGCATGGTGCACCAAAGCAGACATATATGAGTACACCACAACATCAACCAATGCGTGGGACATCGTCACCGGCATACATGAGCACACCACAACATCCACCAATCCATGGCGCACCACCACCGTCATACATGAGTACACCACAATATCCACCACTGCATGGGGCACCACCACCTGTATACATGAGCCACTACCATCACATCCCCCAATGCATGGCGCACTGCCACCGGCATCCATGAATACACCACAGCATCCACCAATGCATGGGGCACCACCACAGGAATATATAAGCCACCACCATCACATCCACCAATGCATGGGGCACCGCCACCGGCATACATGAGTACACCACAATATCCACCAATGCATCTGGCACCGCCACCGACATACATGAGCACACCACAACATCCAACAATGCATGGCGCACCGCCACCGGCATACATGTCTTGAGCACACCACAACATCCACCAATGCATGGGGCACCACCACCGTCATACATGAGGACACCACAACATCCACCAATGCATGGCGCACCGCCACCGGAACTACATGGGACACCACAAGATCCATCAATGCATGGCTCACCCCCACCGGCATACATGAGCACACCACAACATCCACCAATGCATGGCGCACTGCCACCGGCATACATGAGTACACCACAACAGCACCCTCATACATGAGACACCACCATCACATCCACCAATGCATGGCACACTGTCCAAGTATACATATGTGTCACATGTGATGATATGTGTGTAGCAGCTAAACGTTTCATATGGTTCATAATCGCATGGATGTGGTCAGTAAATGCAGATATGCCAGGTTGTTAACGACAAGGGTATTCATTAACAGTATTCACCCTTATCTTCCATTATTGTGTAAAGTGTATGCGGTTCATGGCGATGGTGTTATATTAACGTCAATGTTAGTAAGGGGAATAGACGCACCAAACACTGACTTCTCTTGAACAGAAAAAAATATATTATTTGGAAACAAAACACGAACTCGTTCAACTACCACAGCAAGTCGACAGCATAACCATTTATTGGATGTTTGTACAAAGTATACATGAATTCAATGATGGGTAAAGATGAATGTCACCTGTCTCACTCGATTGATAAACATTCGGTTTTATGAATAATTATTTTAAAAAATAATTACTGCAATGAAACTTCTGATGCGTCATACTGCAAATAATGTTTGTATGGTACATGGACTCAACATATGTTTAACGGACACTACACGTCCATTAATCATGATCTACAATCACATATAAAGTAGCTAAAACGTACTGCTATCTATACGCCTCCTGTCCAGTACTGTATTTGATTACACTTGTACTCTTTGAGCTGTACTAAACATGGAGCAATGTCGCACATATAGAGTGAGTGAATAGGTTTATTTTTACGTCGCGTGTAGCAATATTCCATCATTAAATAACACGGCGGGGGACTCCAGATATTAGGCTTCACATAGTATACCCATGTGGGAATCAAACCCGGGTCTTCGGCGTGACGAGCAAACGATTTAACCACTAGCACACATGACAAGACTTTCAAACAAACTAAAGAACATCAATGGTATACATACCGAATAGCAAAGAAAACGTTTTTAGTCAAGTTTTTACTAGAAGACATAAACTTGAAAGCTTACTTTGTTAAGATTTCATTTTCTCGAAACTTGTGTTTCTTTTGCTCTTTAGTATATTATTAATATGGTATACTTAATATTCCTTTCAAACAGGCTTTTCTCTTTTCTTGCAAAAGTAAAAATTTAATCCAATTGCACATCACATCATTTGCCAGATCATGTCATTCCAGCCAAATACGACACTTTTCACATGTTATTTTGACAGACACATATACACAGACTG